>NC_055978.1:14337081-14339581 GCF_018492685.1 Alosa sapidissima | reverse complement strand
CGCCTTGCGTCACTCTGTGGACCCGCTCCCCGAGTGCGCCGCTATTTTAAGAGTGATTCTGGGTTACCAACACACAGCAGACACATCAGGCCTAGATTAGGGACAGTCAGCATTTCTGAACGTATAAAAGGGTCATTTAGTGTGTGTGTGTGTGTGTGTGTGTATTACCATTGTGTGCTCCTCTGAGGAAATTCACTGTATCACTTCACCGGTTCACCCAAAAAAGTTATTTGTATCTGAACAGCTCCGATTGATTTTTAGAAATAAGGCATTTCTGAATACCTCAGCATTTGCCCCAAGATGTCTGACTGCATTGCTCCCGCGCAGTGCACCCAGATGGATGTGAAATTCAGTTGAATGTTTGCTATTCTTGTCCAGGTCTGTGTGTGGATGTATTGATTATCAGGCACACACACACAGCTGTCTCAATGGTTATTAGTGGCAACGATATGCACTCTCACACACGCGGCCCTGACTGGCCAACCATGACGGCATCAGTATTCAACTTGGTCCTCCGCAGTCAAACAGAATGCCACGTCCACATAGGAATTCAATCTCATACGCCAGAAGAAAGCCAGAATACAGAAATAGAGACAATCTCTCTCTCTCTCTCTCACACAACACACACACACACACACACACACACACACACACACACACAAATGCATCACATGGCCTGGAACAATATTGTATGAACACAATACTTTCAGCCCTGCATGGCAAATAAAAAGTGTTCAATTAATTCTGTTCAGTTCAATAAGTTTTATTTGTATCATACCAGCAGCGGAGAGGGTGGTCTCAAGGTAGCCTTTCATGCTCCAAAAAGCGGCCGTTTAAAAGACACATCTCCAGTGATGTGGTGGAGTAGAGTAGATAGGCCGATACAGTATTGTTTGTGGTTGAGCCCACTGACTGAAAATGGGAAGGGCAGTGAGGGTTTGTTTCAAAATGAAGCAATATTTTAGCTTCATTAGTGTGTGATGTAAGGGCGTGACGCCATGCTGTGCGGTCAGTGGTTGAGGTTTTGTGTGTCGCCCCCTATAGGTTCAGAAGAAGAACTACCGGGAGGAGAAGAAGCGTGCCACCAAGGAGCTCCTCAGCACCATCACTGACCCCTCCGTCATCGTCTTGGCCGACTGGCTCAAGGTGCCTTTCACTCTACATCCATCTCTCTCTCTTTCCCTCCCTCTCTGTCACTTCCTCTCATTATTTTCTCATTATTTTTTTCAATTTTCTTTCTTCTACTTGACTTGGCAATTGTGACATTTTTTTTACTTGCCATTTTTCTTTTGTGTTAAATTCTATGTTTTTCCTTTTCACTAGTAATAATAATTTTAAAAAAAGTCAGACTCCAACTCTCTCTGTCTCTCTCTATCTTTGTCTTTGTCATGTGAACTTTGCGTATCGGAAAGGCACTACGCCGAAACTACGCCGAGAAAACGCCTTTTTCTCCTTTACTGATTACTTCTAAGTTTAGCCCAGTACTCTTAAAGACAAAAAAGAGACTGAGTGAAGCCTGCTCCTGAAACCTTTCTGTCTATAATATGAGCTTGTTCTCTAGTGTGTGTGTGTGTGTGTGTGTGTGTGTGTGTGTGTGTGTGTGTGTGTGTGTATATATATCATAAGTGTGTGCTATGTGTCTGCCCTTGACAGATCCGTGGCACCCTGAAGAGCTGGACCAAGCTGTGGTGCGTGCTGAAACCCGGGGTGCTGCTCATCTACAAGACGCACAAGAACGGCCAGTGGGTGGGCACGGTGCTGCTCAACGCCTGCGAGCTCATCGAGCGGCCCCTCCAAGAAGGACGGCTTCTGCTTCAAGCTCTTCCACCCCCTCGAGCAGTCCATCTGGGCCGTTAAGGTACAGGCGCCAGACGTCCAGACTTCAATATTCCTCAGGGAGTCTTAGAGTTTTAAGCACACAAAAAAAAAAAAACGAGGATCTTAAGCTCTATTCAGATAAATCAAGTGTAGAATCAGTGTGGTGCTGATGGGTTTCCCTGTCTTTTTTATTGCTCTCTCTCTTTTCTTTCTTTCTTTCTTTCTTTCTTTCTTTCTCTCTCTCTCTCTCTCTCTCTCTCTCTCTCTCTCTCTCTCTCTCTCTCTCTCTCTCTCTCCTCTCTCTCTCTCTCTCTCTCGCTCTCTCTCTCTCGTCCAGGGACCCAAAGGGGAGGCGGTGGGCTCCATCACACAGCCACTGCCCAGCAGTCACCTCATATTCCGTGCTGCCTCCGAATCTGACGGTGAGAGAAATCACCTTGTAACACACACATGCACACACACACACACACACACACACACACACACACTTGGGCAGGGTGTCAACCTTAATATTACTTACATTACATATTTTATATGACTTAAAATATGTAGCTGAATTCCAGGGTCACTGGGCGAGAATTTTAGCCTGTGAATAAAGCTTATTTGTTTTTCATGTACATAGGTGTACACTGTATATACTTCAGATCTGCCTCTCACATTTGAATACATTTTTGTGTGTGTG
>NC_055978.1:14134581-14332081 GCF_018492685.1 Alosa sapidissima | reverse complement strand
GAGTTATGCAGACATATACCGTAAAATAGATTGAGTGCTTCAGAAATTAGTCAAGTCATCAGTAACTGACATATTACAAGTGTACACATACATAGTGGCACTGACAGCCAGCTTGTTAGGAGTTTTGAGAGCCAGTGAAACACTCCGTGTGGTTGGACAAGGTCCTGCATATGGATGCTGTTGTGCCTCTCTGAGTGGAATGCTGAGAGCCAGACTGCAGTGCTCTGACATCACTCTTTAACAAAACACTGCAGTTATGAACGCCAGCATCAGATGAGTGGCCGTTGAGTCGTAGAGAGCCTGGCTTTGTGATTGAGACGGAGAGAGAGGTGGAGAGACAGGAAGAAAGATGGTGATAGTTGTGAGGGCAATTATCTCATAGACATAGACATAGGGAAAGAAAAACGAGAGAGAGAGAGAGAGAGAGAGAGAGAGAGAGAGATGGGGGGAGAGAGAGAGAGTTATAATATTATGCTCCACCTTCCCTCATTGAGGTGGCATCATCATCCATCATGCTGCACTTTCATGCCTCTCTGGCCTTCCTCGCTAAACACAACTACTCTCCGTTTGCACTTGGCAGCCACGTCTGCCTGCCGATGGCATAACAATAAGCCAGTCCCGCTTGCGGAGACGTAAACTGTGCTCACACACCCAGCGATGCCATCTTTACAGTTTCATCACACCCAAGTCACTCTCTCCCTCATGTTTTTTTTTTTGTTCTCAAAGGGTCATTAACGTTTTATCTTTGAGCTTAGTGTTCCAGCCAGTGTTGCAGTTTTTTTTTTTTCCATTGATTTTGAGGAAATGGAGAGTAACAATTGAGAATTTTCAACCTAACCTGAGGTGTTCTGAAGTGTTTTTGAAGTGTTTGGTTGGGAGTTGAGTGCTGTCATGAGGGTTTGAAGATGGAGAAAGGATTTCAATGCAAATGAAGTAGCACCGTTGGATAACACGTCATTCTCTTCAACATTTTTCTAACAGCTCTGAAGTGTTCTGACACTGCAGGGAGACAACTTTTTTTAACAGAGACCTCTCGGTGTGATTCAGGCAGACCTGTACAGAAAAAACTTCATGAATTTTGATTGCAAGGTTACCCTGTCAGTAGCTAGGAGGAAGTGTCTGAAACGGCAAAGATGTGAAGACTTCAAAGTAGATAAATAAATACCGGTACACTTTTACTTAAGGTGTGTGTGTGTGTGTGTGTGTGTGTGTGTGTGTGTGTGTGTGTGTGTGTGTGTGTGTGTGTGTGTGTGTGTGTGTTCTGGCCCTTACAGGACAGTGAGATCTTCATCAACGATAAGAAGACGGGGGAGATGGAGACCTTCTGGAACCCCACCCCGGAGCTGCGGCAGAGCCGGCTGATCCGCTGCACCGTCGCCCCTGAGGAGCAGGGCGAGTTTGAGTCCGAGAGGTCAGTCTCACGCAACTGGATATCAAGTGCTTGTTTGTTTTTTGTTTTTGTTTTTTTTTTAAGTTTAGAACCGCAGTTTTTCATATTGGTCTCACCAGACTCTCGTGTGCTGCAATAGAGAGGCAAACATGTTTGTTCAAAAAGCATCCAGTGAGACCAAGTGAACCTGTAAAGAGGGTTAGACCGCATAATGAAGTATTATCTTCATTATAATGCATAGATTACCTCAATCCCAATCTCCACTTTGCCCCTGTCATATTAGGCTCGTACAAGACTCGTTAATGACCTGCTTGTACACACACACACACACACACAGGCCACCTATGTCCAGCTACTAATATGCCAGTCATTAGTTGAAACTGAAAAGGTGTCTTCATCTTCAAAAGAAGCTGGTTTTCAAAGTTGCCAGAATTCAGTGTGTGTGTGTGTGTGTGTGTGTGTGTGTGTGTGTGTGTGTGTGTGGCGTTGGCGCAGGTTGTGGCAACATGTGACGCGTGCCATCAACAACAAGGACCAGACGGAGGCCACCAACGAGAAGTTCATCCTGGAGGAGGCGCAGAGGAAGTCGGCGCGAGAGCGCAAGGCCAAGTGCGAGGAGTGGAACCCCGCTCTGTTCGAACAGGACTCCATCACGGGAGAGTGGCACTACCGCTACGCAGAGTGAGTGGCACAATGTGACACACACACACACACACACACACACACACACACACACACACACACACACACACATACACATATGTACAGCATATACGCAAACAGATTAAATACATGTTGGGAACAAACTAGCATCTGGCCAATGAGCAGTGAGTTCATCAATACTCATTCGTCATGATTAACAAAGCCTGCATAACAAAGGACAAGCTAAGTCAACATTTGCAATCATTTCTGTGACTAGAATATCTAGGCAGGTAAATATCTGACATCTAGTGGCAATATTAAGCATTGCACACAGATGCAAATTGACTGCAAAGGCAATGCACCAATACACACAATGGAGTGCATGGGTGAATTAATATAAATAGTCCTTAAAGGTAGAGTTTGTTCCAGTTTTGTGCTGGGTCATTGAAGACCATTGGGCCAGCTCAGCAGGTTCAGCTCAGAGTCCTGAAATCAACATAGATAAGCATTGAGTGTATTTCACTAATTTACGGATTGGGATAAATGCAGAGACCAAATTTCCCTCACGGGATCAAAAGAGTATATATACTATACTTATACTTTACTGAAAGCACCATAGATAAGCACTGGCTATTGATTAAACCTTGTTACAGAGCTCAGTAACTTTCCACTGGGCCCAGGGCTGAGAAACCAGAGGCCAGTGTGGAATGCAGACCACGAGCCAGCCTCAACTGTCCCATATTAGAGACTGACCTCACTAATGCCTCTGCATCCACATTCACATAGAGGTCAGCTCCCAACAGAACACAACAGAGGTTTTTATAGGAGTGAATGAGAGGTCGAAGTTCAAATACCAGATAGACATACAGCTGAATATGAAGATGAGCTGTTAACTTGCTGTTGATGTTGCTGTGTCTTGCTCAAGAACAATTTTAGCTGAAGCCTGGGATTTTCTAGTCTAGTTGCTAGGCGACTGCAAAATCATGCAGTTGAGGCGTCAGTCCATCAGTTCATTGTGATGTCAAATGATATGATGTGACTGGACAGGAGGCTTTAGCAGGTATGGTGCATAAAAAGTGGAAACCTCCAAGGGCTTGATTTTAGATTATATTTGTGAAAATGACAACATCAGTTTCTTTTTTTGTAGAAACTTATTCGTAAAACCCAACAGAAGTTAACATCTTTTTTTCTATATAGAAAACATTTATGGCCTGTTGTTAGTCACTCCTAAAATGGTGACTCAAGCCTCCTCACCCCTGACTTCAACTAATATGTTCATTTTACTTCTGGTCAGAGCACTTGAAATGGGAATTTTAATTGTAGCCATTCTGTTCATAGTAATCTTGAAATGGTGGCAGAGGTCCATTTGGATTATGAGCAGACTTAATCCTTATCAGAACATCTAATCTGCCTCTGGCACGCATTATTCATCATGGGTAGTGTGAGGAACAGTGACACCTGGTGGATATGCAAAGTACTGTTATAAGAGAGAGTTGAACCAAACATATAAAATGCCAATTAACATTGATGCAAAACTGTAGAGCTACAAAACTCACTACAAATCTAATCCTGCATTTTTTAATGTATTCATGTGCTCAAATTCTTACCGGCTATATAAACACGTTTTATATTTTTGACTCATTAGTCCTTGATTGAGCTGTTAACTTGTTTATTGTGGCTACCTTTGATTTACAGATATGCTATTACTTACTCACCCTTCCTCTCTCTTTGTCTCATTCAGTACTCGGCCGTGGGATCCGCTGAACGATCTGATTCAGTTTGAGAAAGACGGCTTGATCCAGTCTAAAGTGCGCCACCGCACCCCTATGGTACGTTCTGGCAGTGTTATTAGTCTCAGTAACCAGGGGTCGCGGAGGGACAATTGCAAGTGCCAGCAGGTAGGTTAGAACCCAACCCACCCCACCCCACCTACTCATTACCCACTCATCCATCCATCCATCCATCCATCCATCCATCCATCCATCCTCCGACTGACACCTCTTCCTCTTCCTTCCACCCAACCCCCATCCCTTACTCCTACCCCCATATCCCTTCTTTCTTTTCTCCTCTTTGACCTCCCATCTTCACCCCCTCCCCCCATCTCTCCCCATCCCTCACCGCCTTCGCTTCTGTCACACCGGCCGTCTTGGTCTCGCCTGGCTGCCTGCACCATGCCACCGCCCCCCTCCCAAAAATAAAAGACCAAAAAAAATAAAACAACAAGAGAAATAAAAGCTAAACATCCAACTAGAAAATATTCACCAAATTCAGAAAAGATTAAGGGAAAAAAAAAAGAATAAAAAAATAGAAACAGCCAACCCAAACCAACGCCTGCAACGCCTGGCACCTGCTCGGCCAATCCCCTTTCACCAGGCCCGGCCGCCATCTTGTCTCACCGCCCACTCTCTGTTTGCTGTTGTTTATTCAGTTATTTATGTGCTCTTTGGTTTGTTTGTTTTTCATCAAAGTCTACTGTAATTTTGTCTTTGTTGTTGTCTTTGTTGATTCTGAGTTGTTTTGTGTGTTTGTTGGCCTTATGGCTACTTAATTTTCCGTTGTTAAAAGTTTGGAGTTGTATTCATCTTTGTCCTTTGTTTGTTTGTTTGTTTTGTTTGTTTTTCAATACCTTTGTTTACTGTTTGTTGTTTACTTTGATGTGCTCAGCTTAAGTGCTCGCCATATGTGCTTGAATGGCACTCTTGCATGCTTCACTGCATTGCAGTATTGATGATAAGCAAAGCATGCGTGTGTATTGTAACCTATTGCCTTACTTTAACTGTATTTTTCCCACCTTGGATGTTTTTCCTGTTTAGACTTTGCTGAGCACCTTGCATTTGCACTAAATGTATATTTTTCATATTTTCAACGTACAAACACCCTGACTTAAGATACTTAAGTATGAAAGACTGCGATAAAGGCTGTTGATAATTGAGCTCAATAAAATTAAACCCTCTCTTCCGCGTTCCCGAGGCAAAGCCTTGATTAGCTTGAAAAGTTTATGACTCACTCCAAGTCACCATGTTTGTTTTCCCAGATACAGAGCCAGGTGACTGTTACGGCACTGTGAGGAGCTATTTGAAATTGACAAAAAAGTGTATGGATTAGAATTGCATACCGCTCCTTTAATTCAAATTTTCGTATATCCACTTTGCACTGGTCATTTTAACTATACAGTGTCCAAATTGTAATCTTAGGCATTTTAAGTCAGATACACTTGAACTCATGAACATTGTATGACTTGTTTTTTAGTGTTTGTTGTGAGAGAATATGTGTGTTTGTGTGTGGGAGTGTTAGTGTGTGTGTAAATGGATGAGAGTGTAGTGTGTGTAAGGTTGCATGAGAGAAAGAAAGAGAGAGAAAGAGTGTGTGTGTGTGTGTGTGTGTATTTGAGTGTGTGTATTTGAGTGTGTGTGTGTGTGTGTGTGTATGTGTGTGTGTGTGTGTGTGTGTGTATTTGAGTGTGTGTGTGTGTGTGTGTGTGTGTTCGAGTGTGTGCGCGTGTGCACCTAACTCAGGTGTGTTCATGTTACCATCCTCCAGGTGACGGGACCCAAGCGGAAGCTGAAGCAGGCTGATAAGCCCAAGAGTCCAGAGAGCGGCTGCTCCTCCCCAGAGCCTGATCGACAGGACTCCTCTGGCAGTGAGAGTACGACACACACACATACACACACACACACACACACACACGCAACCCATTTAGTGCATGCACACATACGCAAACCCATCCTTTCAACATGTCTACGTTCACACACACACACACAGATGTGCAGCGATGTGTCTGTGTGTGCTTTTGTCTAACATACAGTATGTGGTCTTGTGACAGGACACAAAAGCAAGCACAACAGCCGGTTAAGGAAAAAAGGAACAGACCTCAGTGAACTTCAAAGTGCCATTGAATCCATAAAGCAGACGCAAGAGGATATCAACAGGTAATCAAATCGACTCCAATCCACAGTTTTGTATTTCCTGTAGTCTCAAGGTCACATGTGCGTCCTGTTGACTTTCTAGCCTCAGACATTTTAAGATGCAGTATCGGGTCCTGTCCAAATAAAGGCGAAAAGCGCAAAGAAATGTAAAAGTCACAATGATCCTTCTGTGTCTCTCTTTGGATAAGACTATAACTGTAAATTAATTGATAAGTGCTGTTGGTTTCATACGTACACTCTAAGATACATCTCTAACCATTGGTGTGTTTGTTTGTTTCCATGGCATTGGCAGGAGTGTGAGCACGCTGCGTAGTCGGGCAGCAGGCCATGGGGCGTCGGAGGGAGGCTTCCTCCAGCAGCGAGACTACCTTATCATCTTCTTCCTCATCCTACTCCAGGTCTTCATCAACTTCCTTTTCAAGTAACGGCGGCAATGGACGCTTCAGTCTCTCCCTCTCTCACACGCACACACACACACACACACACACACACACACACACACACACACACACACACACACACACACACACACACACACACACACACTCCTGTACATACACACAGAGCTGTGGTCACACAAGCGTCTGTCCCAAATCCCGCACTCATTCACACATACTCTCACTTAAGACAGACTGCTACCAGGAGCAAGGATGGAAGGAAGGAGAGAGAGAGGAGAGAAGAACGATTAGTGTCTTACCTGGAATACTTCTTTCCCTCTTTATCTTTTTATTTTGTCCTCCCTCCCTCCCTCCCTCCCTCCCTCCCTCCCTCCCTCTCTCCTGGCCAATGTGGAGTGCGCAATCCTTATATTCCTCATACTTCTCTCTCTGTAGTTGTTATGAGGTCAGAGAAGGAAACAAACTTATTATTTATTGTTTTTTTTTTTTGTTGTTGTTTTTTTTAATAAATAAATTAATAAACAAATCGTCATCAACATGGGAACACTCCACGCCTTTTCCAAAAGTTGCTCCCAGTGGATGACCCCCTTAGCATCTGGAGCACATCTGACCAATCAGATCCCACCAGGAAATGAACTGAACTGAGCTGGACTTCACTGTGGGTGGTTGGATGTCTTTTTTATTATTATTTATCTCGTCTTGGACATCACTCCAGTCTTTATTACGGTTTCTCATCACAGGATCCACCGCAACATCTGTTAAACACCAGGATGCTTTTATCTTTGGCTTCTTCCTTGGTTCTTTTATTTTTTTAACACATTGCTGATTTTAAAAAAAGAAAACTTTATTACGATTATTATTACTTGATTTGTTGTCATGTATAGTCTATACTCTTATTTGATGTCTAAACTGCTTTAAAGGAAGAAAACCTTTATAACGGAAAGTGATTTTAAAAAAAAATAAGATTTTGTATAATGGGAATTAAACAGCAAAAAAAAACAAAAGAGAATATCTTTTGGGAACAGCTTCATTCACAACTTCATCTCTTTGAGTATCGTTTTGCATTTTTTGTCTCACTCTGAATGGGGGGAAATGCTCATTATATCTCAGCTGTATGAATAAGCATGTACAGAATGGAAACCTTTGCATTACACACTTGCCCGTGCCGTTCTGAACCTTTAGTCCTCCTAGACAATAGACACCTTGGGGAAAGAAAAAGAAGTGACTTTAATTTTGTAGTAGATGTTATTCTCTTCCTGAGAAGATGATTAGACGTAAAGTGGAGAGCCAAATACAGTATATAGACTATAGAGAAATAAGTCCTGAAGACTTCCTGTAAATATTACTTGATTTGTTTTTTGTTTTTCGTAGCAGGTGTGTCTTGTTTTTAATGTTTTTGTTTTATTTTGTTTTAGATTCAGAGCTCTGTCCGTCTCTGTCCTTCATTATCCATGTGTCTTTGCTCAGTGGGCCTCTCTGTATGTGTGTGTGTGTGTGTGTGTGTGTGTGTGTGTGTGTGTGTGTGTGTGTGTGTGTGTGTGTGTGTGTGTGTGTGTGTGTGTGTGTGTGTGTGTGTGTGTGTGTGTTTGTGTGTATGCGCACGTGTGTGTGGGTCTGCGTGGGTTTGTACATAATGTGAGTGTGTGCACGTAGTCGCCTATTTGTCTGCTTACTGCTTACTCTATGTCAAAATTAAGCCAGACGATTTGAATGTGGTCATAATCACTTTAACGACAATTAACAGACAACAGTAAACAACTGTGCCTTTTAGCTGAGGTCCAAGAGTTTTGGGGGGTGGGGTTAGAGATATCACATGGGGGAGTGGCTTAAGAATGAAGGAGGAGCTTTTCTTTTCTTCCATAATATGACTGGACGTGCCATAACAAGCCTTAGATGAGTGGTCCACTTGGCGACTGTGGCTCTCTGTCTGTCACTGACAAGTCTGTAGTGCTGCCCTGTGTGTGAGTCTATATGGCTGTGTGTGTGTGTGTGTGTGTTTCTGGAGCTGACTCCTGCCACTGATGCCCTGGAGCTCTCTCTTTCTCTCTTCTCTCTCTCTCTCTCTCTCTCTCTCTCTCTCTCTCTCTCTCCATATCTCTCTTAATCTATATCTTTCTTCTTCTCTTCTCCACTGTGGCACCAAACTAAGGGAACAACTAATATGTCGGCTTTGTCGTTCTCATTTGATGTAAAAGAGCATTTTATTTTTACTTTCTTTTTCTATGTCACGTTTTTGCTTCTAGGGGTTAGTGCAACGCCTATTTTTCCAGCACCAATTTATACACACAAGGTAATTATCTTATTGTTCTGTGTCGTTCATTGTCACAAAGGAGACTCTGAGAATACGGAGCGACACCTCTCTCCCCACACATCCGTATTTATTTGTAATAATAACCTGGGGATGTGTTGTTGTCATATGTAACATATCACAAAATTAAACAGTGACATCCTTTACCACCTCATCCTGCCTGGTCATTTATGGGGTGTGTTTTGTACCTCTGTCTGTCGTGTGTGTGTGTATGTGTGTGTGTGTGTTTGTGTGTGTGTGTGTGTGTGTGTGTGTGTGTGTGTGTGTGTGTGTGTGTGTGTGTGTCCTGTTTCCTTTGGGCTTTAATTTAAGTGATGGCAAAATTTGCCATAATTTAAATTAGGGCCCCAAAAAAAACAAAACATCTTTAATAACTGGCGAAACCTATTGACTGATTTTACACCATGAGCAAATTCCTAAGCACTAACTGCAGTGGATAAATTCAATGCTGCTGCCTCACGCTACACAATAGCTTCATTCGACCCAAGAAACTTTTCTAACTGGCCGACTATGCCCTTTGCCTATCTTTTAAATTATTACTGTATACGAGTTCCATTCACAATGGTAAAAGATGAATGCTCAAAATGCCATGTACAGAACAGGTTTGAAAGAAAGCTGGGTAAGAAATATGGGATTTTGGGGGGAAAGAAAAGAGTAAACATTAGTTTTGCTGAGCACCTTACAGTAACTCACTTGTAATGTCAATCATCAGGTGACACTAAGCGTCAGATGTAGCCCGAGTGCTGAAAGCGCTTGTGTCGGTCATTCCATCAAACACATGCGGTTGATTTGGAGCGTTAACGCAGCGATAAGCGGTGGAGTTTATCATGCGCCAGACATTTACTTTGAATATCTGTGATGTTTCATAACCTTAAACCTTTTCACCACGCCTGAAGAAGGCGATGTAATTCACAGCTCTGCAGAACTTGCTAGAAGAAAATAAAAAGATGGAATGGTTATGCATTGTGTGTCTACAGCTGTCCATTGGAGGGCGCTCAAGTACATTAGCAGAAGGGGATGTGCAGACTCATAGGCACTAATATACCTGACCTGATTTAAAAAATAAGATGCAATATAGGCAGAAATTATTTACAGTGTAATTACATAATATGTAATATATGCACTTGACAATGCAGTAAAACAGTTTCATTTCTCGAGAGATCTGCCATCTCAAGCGGCTTCACATTCAGTAGTCTATCAAGGCAAGAGGGCACAGCAAGGTATTAGGAAGATATATCCAGCTTCTAATTCTCCACACAAACTGTGTGTGTGTATGTGTTTGTTCCTTCAGAACATTTTTTATCACTTTGCTATAATAACAAGCAAACTGGTGCAGACAGACAGTGATGACTAATTCATAGTCACAGTGAATAAATTGGCTGTGTCGATGGGAGAGCGAGAGACAGATACAGAGACAATGAATTGACGCGAGGAGAAGAAAAGGGCCAAGCCTTATCGTATAACGCAGCTTGCATTTCAAAATCAGCGCTTTTGTTTCTTTGCCCTCCAAGCCCACACCTTGGAGCTACTTAATCTGGCTCTAAACCCCTCAACACACACACATCATCATCATCAACAACACTATTCATTTGCACTTTTCATTAGGTTTTTATTTCACTGGGTGTCAGCAACTTCAATGCTAATGACGTAGTCCACAGCTCTTAACAAAAGAAAGACTGTAATGTCACACAGTAAGTGTTTAGTCTTCCCGTTGTTCAGCAAAACCATTGTAACATTAACCTCAGCAAAATTAAACAATATTGAAACAGAAGCCACTCTCTTTAATTACATTTTTAAAGTAGAAACAGACAGTCATAAGTGAATTCTGTTTACAGCAGGGACACGTTTATTCATAATCAATTCAGCATGCGGGTAATCATAACAGGGTGATTTAACCACAGCTTAACTCTTCTTTTATGCTTCCCTCGGAGGGTTTGCGTTGCTAAGTGCCACCGGTGATGTGTACAGGATGCCAGCCTCACGCATTGGCTGACGGGGCGGACACACACACAGCTCTGTCTGGGAGCAAGGCCACTGAAGTGGGAAGTAATTATATTCATCAGAGGGAGAGCAGTCTGGCAGGAGCTGATGGGAAGGGTCCTTAAAGGGGCAAAAGGCCATAGCTTTTGCCCCACAAACAAATCCAGGGGCGTGTGTGTGTGTAAGAGAGAGAGTGTGTGTGGCTTATGTGGATTGCATTTTATTTCCTTGTCCCCGTTGTTGAGTAGTAGCAGCAGCACATTTCAGCTCAGAACTGGCATCTTCGTAAAAGCCATCTCAACACGAGATAGGGTTTCTCCCACTCTCTTATTTTATTTATATCTTCCCCCTCGAGCATGTAGCTTTAATGAATTTGATGAAAGTCTGCCAAAAAAAGAGCTCTGCCACTCTGATGTGACCCAGCTGGTGGCCATGTCAGCTGGTCCAGATGTGGCAGTGACCGATGTGGGTTAGCGTCTCCTCTCTGTGGGTCCCAGCCCCTGTCCCACCCACCGTGTACAAAAATGGCCGCTGAATAAATGCTGTGTGTTCCCTCACTCAAAATGGATCTTTTTTTCTCTCTCTTTTTTCCCCTCTTCATTTTGAGCTCACGTGTCGACACGAGCAGACAGGGAATCTGACCCCAAACCTCTCACCTCTTGATGGCGCAACGGCTTCCCTGATGCACGTCGTCGCCACGGCAAAGATTCTTCATCACCGGTCTTGGCGCCTTGCGAGAAAGACAAGCGGGCTGGTTTGAGGTCAGCTGTCTTGTTCTGCCGGGCTTCTGTATGGACGCAGGAGTGGACAGGAAAAGAGAAAGAGAGGGAGGGAAGATGGCGGTGGCTCGGTGGAGTGTGAGGGGGAAAGAGAGGAGGAGAGATTGAACAGCTGGAGCTGGTTCTTATTTCTTAATCCCCCTCCATCCCAATGCATTGTGGGATAGCGCAGCATCCCAGGGCCTGCGGCTCATCCCACCTGTCAGTCGGGATTGCATCATCAGCCTTTGCACTCACACACACACACACACAAACACGTTCACTTTCACACACAGATACAAACTTAGTACATGCATAGAGTCTCGTACTTTTCCATGCATTCACTACCTATTAGGCCTAAGAGCTTCACACAATCGGCCACTGTGTCTGAGTTGGACAGACAGAACCTTTTGTCGGTGCTGAAAATAGCCCTAGTGTGCTGCTTCCTTCAGCTTTAAAGATATCATTGTTACAGCATTGATTGACTTGAGAGCAGCATACCTGCAGCATTGGCAATGTACTGAAATGTTCCCAGTGGTGGAACGCCCTCTTCTCCTCTCTGGAGGTTGTTGATGTGCACAGGTAGCCTACAATCTCAGAGGGAAGTAACTTCCCTCATAACAAATGCTACTTTATCTTCTGTTCAGGCAGGGATTGCTACTCCCTAAACCAGGACTGTTTCTGTTTGGTACAGGTTGATACCTCACAGGTGAGATGGGTGAACATGATGAATGTCATTTGCATGGTTTTGCATGTGTTGCTAATAAATAACCAGAAATTATCCAGAGTGCTGTGCGGCCCATGGGTCTCCCATCTGAGCCCTCCAAGTGAACAGGGGCTCAGATATTGTGTGTGTGTGTGTGTGTGTGAGAGAGAGAGTTTTCCGAGCAGAGGGTAGCGGCACCTCCCCTCCGTGTTTAAAATGCAGGTGCTGAGCCACCGTGCCTCACAGCTCAGAGCCACCCCCCACATGCCCTGAGAGTACCTCCACACACCATAGAGGAACCACTCAGATTAATCCCCCTCATCATAATATTTGCCTAATTCAACAACAAAGACTGCTCTCCTAACAGGAGATGGCTCTCCCCTTCTGCAAAATACATGCACGTGATCTTCCCCTCAATACTGGTTCGACATTGTGAAATCCACTACCTGTTACTGATTCTATCAGGCCTTCTAGGTGTTGGCCAGTTGGGCTACAAGGTTTCCTCACAAAATGCAGGTGATTCTCTCTTCCCTAATGACTCCGACCTTACCACTCTCTGTCCAGTCCCCTATCACATCTACTGTAAGCATCTGCCAGTGTCCTCCAACAGGCCGGTAGCATCCCCCTCTGCCTTAAGGCTGCAGATGATCCATCCCTTCTCTCCTACCCAGGGGACCGTCCCAACATCTGCATTGAGAAACACTATGAGACCTTCCCAACATCTGCGTTAAGAATTAGTATGCATTTTAAAAGTGACAGTCTCTCTCTCTTTCTCTCTCACTCTCTCTCTCTCTCTCTCTCTCTCTCTCTCTCTCTCTCTCTCTCTCTCTCTCTCTCTCTCTCTCTCTCTCTCTCTCTCTCTCTCTCTCTCTCTTTACCACATGCTTGTCTGCACAGAGCTGTACCTGTACCTGGCTGTGGGGATTCTGAGGTATAGACCTTGTAACAGTTTCCAAAAATAGTACCTGCCTCAGGCCTTGTAAGTAGATTATTAATGGTCAGCTGTGTATTTCAGCCTCTTTGTACTCGTTCTACTCTATATCTACTGTAGATATTATAGCTCTTCTGTCGCTTTGCTTTTTAACAGATATCAGACTCTTTTTCTTTTCTTGCCCACGCCAACAGGCTTGAGAGGGACCCGCGTTGAGAAGTCTGAGGGATTCAGTGGCAGAGCAGATAATTGGCTACCTGCACCTTTGATCACCACAGAAGCAAGGTCAACTGTGTAATCCTCTCACACGCTCACAAAAGCACAGCTTCTTTTACATTCTGCAGCTTCTGGCGGACTTCTCTTCAGTAGGAATAATAGTGATGCCTCACGCTGCATAGCCAGTCAAGCGCTAAGCTACGTGCTTCGTGCTACATTAGTGATGACCATTTCCCTTGAATACCTGAGGGACGTTGGCAGGTGGGTTTTGAGTTTTGCATGGCAGGATTTCCTTGTCCTCATTGGCAGATTCTACACCCATATTTGGCACACTTTTGCCTGACAGAGAGAAGACTGTTGCTAAGCTACCCCATCTCTGACAAGGCTTTAGGATGCTACAGTTTGTCTGGGTTTTTATTTATTTTATTTATTTTGAGAGGGTGGCAACTGGAGCGGTGGCAGTGAGAATATGTGTCGCGCATGGTGTGAGTGTGTGTGTGTGTGTGTGTGTGTGTGTGTGTGTGTGTGTGTGTGTGTGTGTGTGTGTGTGTGTGTGTGTGTGTGTGTGTGTGTGTGTGTGTGTGTGTGTGGGGTGTGTGTGTGTGTGTGCACAGATAGTGGCAGGCATTTGAGCTGTCGGTATTCGGTGCTAAGGTAGAGAAAGCCTCTCTCACATTCTGCACTGCAAAAAGGGATCCCTTCCCTGGCTGTGCAGGAGTGTACATAGAGTGAAGGAGAAGGAAAAGAGAGAGAGCTAAAGGGAGGGAAGGAGAGGAGATGAAGGGAGTGAGAGAGACAGAAAGAGAGAGAAGGAGGGAGAGAGAAAGATGGGTGTAGAGGGGGAGGACACGGATAGAGAAACCAGAGCAAAAGAACATTCTCAGGGGCGGAGGGAGAGGAGAGGAGTACCCTCGTTTTTAATGCACTCATTATGCAATAGCAATACTCAGTACCCCTCCTTTCCCAAACTCTATCCCTCTCTCTTTGTCCTATCTCTCTCTCCCCCACCTCCCTCTTGCACAAACATGCTTACACACACACACACACACACACACACACACATACTGTACTCACACACAACTGTATGCCCTCATAATCCGACGAACAAGGCATTTCTCTTTATCACGAGGCAGCCGCTCACAACACTCACTAAAGCCTCCACCCTGAAACAGAAGCTGGGTCTCTCTCTGCACTCCCCCATCACTGGCGGGGGGGTCACGTGTGTCCTCTCCCTCATCCACCCCCCACCCCATCTCCACCACTGACCCATCCTTTTGGTCAGGACCTTGAATCCCGTCGCATGTCCCCTGGCCTCCCCATGTGCTGGACCTTTTAAGCTGAAACAGAGGAATGCCCTTAAACCACATAAAAGCGCCGGAGGCTAGGGCAGGGCCGGGGACAGGGTGTGGTGTGTGGCATGGCGTGGTGGTGTTGGTGTTGGTGTGGTGTGGCGTGGTGTGGTGTGGACACGAGTGAGCAGCGGGTGTGGACGCTGCTGCCTCAGCACTGTCTTTGTCCCCACTGGAATGGCCGGCACATAAAAGAATTGCTGCAGAGCGGCTCCCATTCAGCGGCGGGATTAGCGGTGCATTACTGTCCCCCTGCCCTCTGTCTGATGCGCACACACACACACGCACACACATGCACACATGTGCATGGACACACACACATACACACACGTGCATGGACACACATGTGTGCATGAACACACACAGACACTCAAAAACATGCTCACACACACACAAAACACATACACACACACACACATGCATTCATACATACATGTGCATGAACACAGACACACACACACACACACACACACATTTGCATTCATTTATCCCATACATAAACCTGCTCAAATGTATGCAAACATACACAATCGTGTACATATCTTATATTCTCATATTTCACATATGTAGACAGATTTGTAC
Source organism: Alosa sapidissima (assembly GCF_018492685.1). NCBI lineage: Eukaryota > Metazoa > Chordata > Actinopteri > Clupeiformes > Clupeidae > Alosa > Alosa sapidissima. The sequence goes on along the minus strand of NC_055978.1, from coordinate 14,316,895 downwards.
ATTCGGTCTCTCTTGAACACACACACACACACACACACACATAATGCCGATACAAACACTCACACCTAAAGCATGAATTGTTGTGTCAGGGGGCCAGTGCAGCAACGCACTCCCATCAGCACAGTTTGTTTCTGTCTTTTGTTTGTTTTTTGGTGCATTTTCATTAGACTTTTCTCTGTCGGTTCTCCCGCTTAGAGGGGGGGGGGGCGATATTTTTGAACCATTCTATTTATAGCTGTGCAGTGTATGACCGAGGGGGGAAACCCTGCTGCTGGCTGTCCTGTAGCCCCAAACAGCCCCCTCCCCTCCAAGTCCCCTCCACTGACTGCCGCCACCTCCCCTCTCCTCCTTTCTCCTCTCCTCTCTCATCCCCTCCTATCCTCTCCTTTTCATCCCATCTCCACTCTGCTCTTCTCCTCTCCTCTCTTCTCCACCTTCTCTCTCATCTCTTCTCCTCTCCTTTCTTCTCTTCTCCTCTTCTCTCCACCTTTTCTCTCCTTTCTTCTCCTCTCCTCTTCTCTCCACCTCTCTCCTCTCTTCTTCTCTCATCTCTTCTCCACCTTCTCTCTCCTCTCTTCTCCTCTCCTCTCATCTCTTCTCCTCTCCTCTCCTCTCTTCTCCACCTTCTCTCTCCTCTCTTCTCCTCTCATCTCTTCTCCTCTCCTCTCCTATCTTCTCCTCTGCTCTGCACTCCTCTCCTCCCCACCTCTCCTCTCTCCCCCCACCAACTGGCCCCAGATCAGTCACGCTGTGGCGTGCGCCATCCACCTCCACCAGCATTCACTGGAACCACCACAGCCACTCTGCAGCTGCAATGGAAACCCAGCTTGCAAGGAAGCATACAACCAGTGCAACAAAGTGCCACGCTCAGATATGTGCAGCATACTGCAGTCGTTTGTCAGTGACAGTGAAAGAGCATGACTTAATCTTAGAAATTCAGCCCCCCGGGCAGTAGCGTTATGCATATTCACTGTGCTATAAATTACCCCCAGACAGACAGGTATTCTTAACTTAAGAATCAAACTGAATGAATCATATCACAAATTTGGGCGTGCGTGTGTCATATATTCATTAATTCGAAATGAGTCTCTCGTTTGTCAGGATGTCCTATTTTCAGACGATAATTTGATAGTGCAGTGTGAGGATGAGTCACTGGTCATAAGTACCACACAGCATTGGAGACTGAGGAAGAGCACGAGGAGTAGGAGCTAGGAGCAGGTCAATGGGCTTGGGATACAGCTGCCCTTAAAAGCCTTGAGGCACTGAACAACACTGTGTGTGTGTGTGTGTGTGTGTGTGTGTGTGTATGTGTGTGTGTGTGTGCCTGTGCCTGTGTGTGACAGCAGAGACATGCATGGTGGTGTGAGTGATAGGTCTCATCTGCTGGTCTGGGTGAGGTTCCTCTTGCTACCTCCGCAACCTCTGTGCTCTTCTCATTTTTCTCTTCCCCGCTGTTGTGCAGTGAGGGTTTGTGTCTGTCTGTCTGTCTGTCTGTCTGTCTGTCTGTCTGTCTGTCAGTCAGTCAGTCAGTCAGTCAGTCAGTCTCTGTCTGTCTGTGTGTCTCTCTGTCTGTCTGTCTGTATACTGTAAAAAGGTGAACTTTTGTAAATCTTTACCTGAGTCTGTCAGTATATGTTTGTTGTCCATGTTTGTAATTGTATGTGTGTGCATACCGGTATATGTTTGTGTGTGTGCGAATGCACGCACGTGTTTCTTTTCACTCTCATCTGTGTGGGCGACTTGTGAATGTGTCATGTAGATGAATGAGTGCTTTAGTGTTTGCGTGTCTGCACTCGTGTGTGTGTGTGTGTGTGTGTGTGTGTGCGTGTGTGTGTGTGTGTGTGTGTGTGTGTGTGGGTGAGAAAGAGAGCGTTCTCCTGTAACAGCAAACATTGATCATAGCCACCCTCGGTCTGTGGGCAGGCATCCTCACAGAGTGTCTGTAAATACAGCCGCCTCTCTGGGGGACTTCAGCCATGGACAACAGGAACTAGTGGGTGTTTTACTGCACCTCACCGTACGTGTCAGAACCGAGAAGAGGCGACAATGGCTCTGACACCGGTCCAAAAATAGTCTGTTCAAAGTGGTGTGACAGTTTGGGCTCTGCTTGAAAGGCCACTCAGACTGTCTCTTTGTTTGTAGTCATTCTAAGCTGTTATGTCGCCGCCTATTCCGTAGCGCCTAACATAGTTGAGGCATACCTCCTATTTACAGTATATTCAATGAGTGTTGTCATTTCAGTGGAAACCTGGAAAAAAACAATTGAGAGCGAGGTCAGGCTTGCTTTTGTAATATATCATCCGACTGTAACCAGTACACACATAGCCTGTAGCAGCTGGAGGATCTGGGTACTGTTAGCATCTGTTAGCTGTTAGACTGTTGGCTAAGTAAAATATTTATTTTTTTCCTTTTGTCTCTGAAAAGACACACACATACACACAGACAACTTGCACATTTGAAAATGGAAGAATCGTGCATTCATCACATCATTTAGGCTGCCATGTGTTTTGCTCCTGTAGTGCTGCTGATGGAAGAAGGTTCTAACAACATCAATATTATGGTTGTGAGTGACACGTAAGAACCACAAATGCTGAACATCTTTAAATATATTAACAATACCAGTCACTTTTGACAAAAGCGTCTGCTAAGTGACTAACATAATAAATAATACAGGCTACAATTGTCCGATGTTACTGGCTGAAGAACAGACAGACAAGTGCCCAGAATGATAATCACAGAACGCCTCCTTGACCTTGGGTGACCTCCAAGACATGCGGGGGAGCAGGGACACCAGACGGTGAGGGAAATGAGGCAAGTGGCATCCTGTCTGATTCCATGGTGACGCGCCGGCTTATTTTAGGCAACCAGGAGAGCCTTGATGGCCTCTTAGCACCAGCCATAATGATTACAGTAAGTACATGAATCATGTCTGTCTATGTTTTTTTTTATTACCTCTAGGAAAGCATGGTACATCTAACATGAAGGTATTCATTTGTGTTTGTTTTGACAGAAAATGAAGCCCAATAGCACAAGTACGATGAGCCATCTGCTAACATTCTGCGACAACAGCTTGAGAATCTCTGCCTTAAGACCTTAACCACATTCTGGAGAAGCATTCACACTTCTCCCCCGTGACACTTTTCTGTTCTGTGGTCTTTCTGTTGCGGGTTTTTGTTCTGAATCGAGTCTGTTTGCCGAGTTTGCGTTGTTTATGTGTGGTTATACTGCACTCTTCCAGTAGCAAGTTGTGTCTCCTACTATCTCTATCTCTCTCTCTCTCTCTCCATCTCTCTCTCTCTCTCTCTCTCTCTCTCTCTCTCTCTCAGTGCTGCTCTGTTCAGCTGGATACAGGCCCTAGAGGTTAGTGAGGAGCATGTTGTTGATGAACCTGATGACCTCTGGGAAATTAAGCCGCGTAGGCAGCCACACCTGCCATTGATTTTTCTTTCAGCCTTTGCTATGTTGTGTGGGACTCTGTTAGTTTGGTGAAAGGACCTGTCATGATCTTTTCTTGCTTCTCTCTCTCTTTTTCTCTCTCTCTGTTCTATCTCTTCTTGCTTTTTTCACTTTTCATATCTTTCTATAGGCTATGTTCTTCTCATTTGACTCACCCCCCACCTTTTCCAATCCTTTTTCTAAACTTTCATCCTCATCCATCCTTTCATGTCCTCCTTGACCCCAACAGCACCGTGCAAACTCCCACTGGGTCTCTGGGGGTGTGGTGAGTACCTGCAGAGTTACTGTACAAACATGAGGCATACACATCCACCACTATAAATAGGTTCAGAGGGACTGTGTGTGTGTGTGTGTGTGTGTGTCTGTATGACTGACTGTGTGTCAGTGGTTGTATATGGTAATAGTATATACATGGTATATATATACCATGATGTACAGTAGTTACTCAGTCAAACTCATTTGATATGTTACATGCTTCATCAAAGCCTCAGTTACAATGCACCGCTAAAGCAACATGGTATCTACAAACCTTACAATCACTATTTACTTGACTTGACTTGACTTTGAAAATGAAGTCTATCGGACTGCATCAAGAATGCCACATCGTGCATCAAGAATGCCATTCACTGACATGCCATTCATTCCTCAAGTCTGTGAGTCTCCAAAACACTGTGCTATCTGTTGTTTGTCATTTGTAGAGGTACTGTTCACATTAGACACTGCTCACACCTCAAATGTGAAACGTGCTGACACTCAGGAAAAATCCTTTCATTTGTGTATTTTATTTGTGTACCTGGACACATAAACACACACACACTCTCTCTCTCTCTCACTCACTCACTCACTCACTCACTCCACACACACACACACACACTTACACACACACTCTTAAAGAGTACACTGCTCCTTTACAGTCTCTGCCTCCCATTATTCTCACCTTTGTTCTCTATGAAGTGAATGGGTCTGTTGTTTGTGAATCAGCCCAATACCCAAGCCTGCAAGCCCTCTCCTGGAAGAGGCCATAAGAGAACAGCGATGGAGGAGACTGACTCAGTGAGTGTGTGTGTATGAATGTGCATGTGCGTTTATGTGCGCATGTGTGTGTGTTTGAGCGTTTGTATTATGTGTGAGTGTTTGTGTGCCTGCCTGTGTCTGTTTGTGCATGTTTCGCCGTATGTTTGTGTGTGTGCATATGAGGTGTGGTGTGTGTGTGTATGTATGTGTGTGTAGGTGTAGGTGTTCCTGTATGTCTAGTGTGTGAGTGGGTGCTCATCCCAGCTCCACTGTGCATGTGACCAGGAGTGCTCTTCAGTCGCTTCACCTCCAGCCTCCTCCACCACCTTCAATTACCGCGCTCAATACACACTTTTGTGAATGGCTGCTGCCAGTGCCAGCATACGCGATGACTTCGACCTTGTCTCCAAGATCATCTTCATAAATAACCCCCAACCCCCACGCCCCATCCATTTTGTTGTGGGATGATTTTGTTTTTGTCTTTCGATTATTGCTAATTTATGCCGCACCGGCTAAGATTATGCTCCCACTGAGCCAAGGTTGAGGCAGTCTAATTGAATATAGGCCCGCAGAGTTTGCTGATAGATTCTTATCTCTTAATTGGATGATCATTAACTCAGGAAATGGGGGATCGCATCGCACTGTCTTGGAGTCCAGGGAGACCAAAGACATGTGACTCTGGACATGGGACGCGGGAGGTGGGGGTGGGGGTTCAGAACGGCAGTTGAGGCGGAGGTGCTGGTGCTGCTGTCAGACAGGGGTGACAATGGCTATGACCGACCGCCTGAACCAGCCGATGTGGCAGTTTTCTTTTTCGAGGGAGGATTAGTGTGACAGGTCTGTCGGCAGCCAGAGCTGGGGGTCCCGAACAAAAGGGGGAAAGCATGGAGGCTGTCAAAGCAACTTGGCTAGTCAGTCACAAAGGGAGAAAGAGTCATCGAGCCAGCCCCACTAACCTCTTTGCATTAAGCTGCACTTGTCCAAATGCATGCAAATGCATTACTTCTTACTCCTGTAAATATCCATACACACTACTAAATGTTCTTGATAACTATAGTCCTTTATTCTAAGCTAACTCTCAAGTCACACATTGGGCTCAAAATGGTCCTTATAATAATGATGTGGATAGACGCACGGTGTTCATATACATATTTAACAGTGTGTTGATGAGGTAGGCAGTTCATTAGCTATTATCAATTTGTAATTAAGGTACGAGTAATGTATTCAGCTTGCTGCATAACTTATGGAATCCACAGGGTCCCTGGTATACTGTATGAATAATTTATAGGCAGCCAAATTAAATTTAAAGTTTGTTTCATTAGAGGCAGTAAGACAAAAAGGTATGTGTGTTGGCATGTACAGTAAGTGTAGTGTATGTGCATGTGTGTATGTATGTGTGTCTGAATGTAGATGTTCTGAAATGAGACTGTGTGTGTGTGTGTGTTTGTGTGTGTTTGTGTGCGTGTGTGCTTGTGAAGCTGGGGAGCCGTTGCTTTCATGTCTGATGCTTAGTGCTATTTCCAGCCTGAGCAGTGCAGCATAGGTGAAATCACAGAGAGCTTTTTTGCTTTTGCATTAATATTTTGGGAAGGCCACTCATCAACAGCTCAGCCTTCAAAAGCTCTCTGATATCTTTGTTCAGTAGAGGCAGGGAAGAATCGAAAAGACTTCGCTAACTGAATTGAAATATACCCTGATGAGCCAAAACATTATGAACAGTACAGTTGAAGCGAATAGGATTGATTAGCTTTGCTGCCTGTCAAGGTCTGAATATTTCGGCTGATCAGTGAACGACCATTCTCAGTGTTGCTGGATGTGGGAAAAATAGGTAAAGAAGAGGTAAAGAAGTAAAACAGGTAAAGAATCAAATTGTCATGGACAGATAACTGGATTGGAGTGTCATCTGGACTGGAGCACCAATAATGTAGGCTATCCTGCCTGGTCCAAACTGTCTGAAGTGGTTCCTTGGCTAGTCGCAGATCATTGTTATGAGAGGAACATTTCACACAACACATGGGGAGAGCCTCAGACCATGCGCTCAGTTGCCATGCCAATCCCTGTTGTCATAAACACGAAACACCTACAACAGCCATGTCCGTCTCACAGCTGGACCTTGGAGAAGTGGAAAAAGGTTTGTCTGGCCCAGTGAGTCCTGTTTTCTTTCACATGGGAAGTCTGCAACTGGAGAAGCAAGACACTGTAAGGCACTGTGGGACGAGAAACAAGTTGGTGGAGAGAGTGTGATGGGCAACCCGGAGGAGTCTGGTGCATTAATCTGACGTGTGTGGTGTGGTGTGTGGTGTGGTGTAGTGTGTAGTGTGTAGTGTAGTGTAGTTTAGTGTAGTGTAGTGTAGTGTCAGTTTGCCTACAAACATCACCTCTTCAGGTATTCCCCCATGGCAGAGGCCTCTTTCAGCAGGGTGATGCGCTTTGTCATACTGTACTGTGCCACATTGTTCAGGGATGGTTCGAGACACATGGTGAACAATTCAAGGATTCCAAATGTCCCAGTTCAGCTCAGCTGGGAAGACTTACCGATTTTTAAGACCGATTCATGGGAAATCTGAGGGAGTCAACGGTAGTCATGGTGTTCAGATACGGCAGGAATCGTTGTGTATGTTTGGGTGATGGATTAAAATCCTTTGAATTATTTCCGTTGTCGACACTATCCAGATTCAATCAAATGTGTTTGGTGTTATCTTGACCGGTCTGTTTTATGGTCACCATGGTTATAAACATGACATTAAACAGCCAAACAGAGCTCAGTCGTTATGTTTGTGCTCATAACTAACTCCCAATCATTCCAGACTTGGTCTCAATCTTGTTCTTATTGGGTGCGATGGAAAAAAACGGGAGGTCTCTCCCCATCTTAAGATGTGATGGGACAGAGGGGAAGTTTGAGGCTCCACTGCACAACTGACAGGATGTGCTGTGTACCACCGGGGGCATAGATATTAGAAAGCTAGATATCGCATTGGGCTCCAGAACATACATAAATAGTGCCACCATCATGGTGGGGGCAACGATCACTGGAGGCCAGTGGAGAAACAGATGTCTCTGAGTCTGATTGGAAAACAGACAGGTGTCTCTGAGTCTGATTGGAAAACAGACAGGTGTCTCTGTTTGCGGGCAAGTGTTGCCCATAGACAGTAAGGTGATCTTTGCCCCAGCAATATGGCGGCCATGTTCACCTATGCCACCTAATATAACTCGATGGACAATGCCGTATCTAGCTTTCTAATATCTATGCCACAGGGTACCTTGTCGAGTCCATTTCCTGGTACATGGAGGACCAACAGCATAGTGTTCATTGGGTTAATTGCATTGAAACATTATACATAACATGAATACTGCAATAATGCTTGAAGTTCAAGTGTAATTCTTGTAATTTATCAATAGCAGTAGGTTATAGCTTACAAAACCAGGCATGTAATCGCCTAATATCTTAGGCATATCTAAGTCCAATTGTGAAATGCATGTGTTAAAATACATGTGCCAGTTTTCTGTGAAGTCTGTGCCAGTCCTGGTGAAACGTGATCCCTCACACAGAGCACTCTCTCACTCCACTGGCTACTTGGCACAGAGCCATCAGAGGGGTCAACAAGGTCTCAGCCTCAGCATCTCTGCCCGTCTCAGACTGCATTTCAACAGCCCACTTCTACTAACTGACTGTCAAAACGAATCATAATGTGCAACTGTCTAATCTGCAAGTATGTGTTAAGCTAGTTTCTTTTTAGAACATTATCAAACTCCTTTTGATTATGCAGTGATGTGAAAGAAAGGGCAAACACATATCAATCACATATGTCTGTAGGCCTATCATGAGCCTAATGATAATATTGTTTTTATATAATAAACAACATGCCTTCTCTTTTGACAATGGTAAGTCAAATAGGACAAAATAGGCTAGCCTACAATGCAAAATGTGAAAGAGAACCCAGGGTAATTTGTATTCACAATGCACAGATAATGTGACCTGTGCCGCAGACTTCAAAGCGAACCGTGCCGAGACTACCTCTTGAGGTGGTCTCAGTTCGGTTCGTATTAGAGGGGTCTGATTTCGGATGGTGTGTTCACATGCACAAAAAATGCGGAGTCATCAATCTGAGTTTGTTTAGAAGTCTGAAAGGGACCAAGTGTGAAAACACCCTTAATTACCAAGCAGGTTGGTGGATTCTGAAAAAAAGAAACAATCTTTGTATCACCCAGGCTGTTTTTTCCATATAGTTTTGTGTTTCAGTTGTGAAAGAAACAGGTTATACAGGCTGACACCATCAACGACACTACAGATATTCTTTCCTTATCTCCCTGGGCCGTTTGTGGTGTTTAACACCAACACAGCCCTGCCTTTTAATCAGGTAATGTCCCTTTAATATGTCATGTTAACCATAACCCAGAATGGTGAATTGTGGGTCAAATTACCATGGAAACCCCTTGGACAGGTCCCCTTCCACTGCTGCCAAAACACCTGTCTGGGGAACTCCATAGCTCCCCAGACACTGCGGAACACCATACCTCCCAGCACACTATTAACCAGGGTCCTCTCCTAACAGGCTAGTGTTCTCTACAGGGGGGCTTGAGCCAGAGAGAGGAGTGGGATGGAGGAGGATGCATGGGGAGGGTGGTGAGGAGGTCAATAAGGGAGAGAGATGGAGATCAGGTGGAAGAGGAGATGGAGGGACAATGAGAAAGTGCTCCATGAATAAGTCAGTGGGTCAGTGAAGAGGTCAAAACGGTGTCTCCTCATGTGTGGCTGTGCGTGTGTGTGTGTGCATGGGTGTGTGTGGGTGCGCGTGCGTACACATGAGTGTGTGTGTGTGTGAGAAAGTGAAAGGTTATGCATGATGTGCCCATGCATGCCTGTCTGCATTTGAATGATTGAAGTGAAGGTATCATGTTTGAAAAAGGACTACCTCATCATTTCTGCCAGTATATGCAGAGGGGGAAAAAAAAGCTCCTCTTCACCTCAAACCCAAATATCAAGACCTTGAAATGAATTCTGAAAAGGTCACATTTGCTATGCTAATCTCAATCTTGAACTAAAGATCCTTGATTACTACCTTGACTACCTTGACCTAAAGATCCTTGATAACGGAGTCTCTGGGCTTGGTGTAGAGTAGACACTGGACTGTGGTGGTAAGCACTGGCTCCTGCCTCGCCCTGTGCCCGGTGCCCTGAGACAGCCAGCACGCAGGAACAGGAAGCCCAGCCAAGTCTGCCAGCCAGCGCCGCCACTCGATAGAGAGAGAGAAAAGGAGTGAGGAGAGATGAGCTGGGGAGGGAGGTGAAAAGAAAAGAGAGGAGGGGAAGGGTTATTTCCTCCTTCTCTACAGTCCCATTCTCATTTTAGAGAGGATAGCCTCCCTCTCTCGCTCCCACTCTGTGAAGTCTCTCACCCGATGCCCATTTATCTTTCTCACTTTTGTCTGTCTCAATCTTGATCTGCACCTCTCCCTCCCTCCATCTCTCTCTCCTTCCCTCTCCCTTATTCCCTCTCTCTTATTCCCTAATTCTTCTCACTATACCGTCTGTCTGTTTGTCTCTTCATTCCCAATCTCTCTGTCACCGCGTCTCTGTTAATCTCTCTTGCTCACTCGGTTTATGTCTCATTCTCTGTCTGTCTCATTCTCTGAGCCAGAAGGCAGGGAGGGAGGGAGAGAGAGTTGCCATGGGAATCCTGGTGCAATACCCGTCTGCTAGACCTCCAGAGGTTTTAAGATTATCCCGCGTTTCATCAAGGCGGGGGAACCCTGTGAGAGACTCCTAGGGTTATTTTTTACTAATACACACAGTACATATGTGCATTGGACCAGCTCAAACACATACGCCTATGCACACACATAAAGACAGACAGACAGACAGACACACACACACACACACACACACACACACACATGCAACTACTTGCTGTGGGCATACATTATACATTTCCTAAAATGCACATACACATGACACACACATGCACATGCACATGCACAAATACACAAAACACACTCATACACATATATATTTATGCTTTACTATTCTAGCCATCCTCGGTGTTGCCTCATTGCTTGGCTGTGTCTTATATAACGCTGTTGTAGCCCTTATGCCTCAGTCAGGTAGTTAAGTATTTATAATGCGCCTTCAACACGCAGGCGAGGGTGGGTCACTGCTGCCACATCCCTCCTCGTTTTCTGCCTTCTCTTATTCAACGCCAAGTCCAGCCCCCACCATCCATTCCATCCTCTCCTCTCCGCTTCTTTTACTCTCTCTCTCTCTCTCTGTCTTCCTCTGTCTCTCTTTCTTTTTCTCTCTCATTCTGTGTGTTGTGACGGCGTGGGCAAACATAGGGTGTCCAGATGTGTCTAACCGGTGCGCTGGCACCAAGAACAGAAAGCCCTGAGCAGGGTGCCCCACCACAGACGCCGATCGAGTCCCTGAGCTATGGAAACTGTGCAGCAGGATGACTGGAACAGGCACTGCTGCTAGCTTCACTTGGGAATACTGAGTACATGTGTATACCTACAGACTTCTGCATGAAGATAGAGAATGTGCACCATATTTATTCAGTGTATGGATTTTGTGTTCCATTATCCGTGTTGTATGATGACACCTCACATGCAGGCAGCTTCCTAAAAGCAAACATTCAGAAAATACAGTGCACATTTGTAATACTGGATAATATTTGACAATAAATAAACGTGCAAGTAAAATATTTTTATCTCATTCGTTTACAATTTTTCTGGATTGCTTTGACCTAAAGAAACTGGATCCTCTTGGTCTTCGTGAACACCTTCTTTGCACAGCCATATCTTGCAAATATATTTGCGTGAAAACACACGTTTTCATTGGGTTCACACCTTTCTCACACCTTTTTGCAAAAAATGCAGATGTCATTCAAAGACCCCAAACTCTATTGGTTTCCCTGTGCTAAACAAAAGGAAAACATCTATTAACAGGTGAGATTCCTTGCATAAGTCTGAATCTCTGATACACCTGTGTGAAACTCCTTTGCAAGAGTGGCTCTAAGGTACATTTAGAGAAAGTATTGCCTATTTGGTGACGAAAACAGTACAAAAGGTGACAAATAGGTGTTTGGTCTATTTTAATAAAAAATTACAAGTTGTAGTTCAAGGAAATTTGTCATGTCTAGACACTTACTGTAGGTCTTACATGTCAATGGCAGTTACATCTTGGGAGAAATTGAAATGAAAAAAAAATGGCACAGACATAGCAAAAATGAAGGTTGAAACTCCTCATTTTGAGAACAGTGTTTAGCATTTTGTTGTGCAGTGTGTAATGATTGATTGAAAGCGAACAGTGATTTGACTACAAGTTGTGTTGTTTGAAAGCAAAATGGGCTTTACGTGTTTTAAATGTTGTTATAGTGTTACAGTCTTTTGGAAACAAAATGTGTCATTTTGGGCCAGAGTGATTCTGTTTAAACCTGTGTGTTAACTGTTTTGACAACGTGATGTCAGAGTTGACGCAGGCATTTAAGCAATCGAGAAAAAACTGTAATTAGATGTCTTTACATAAAGATCTGTTGATACTCACAAACGTTCAAGCTGAACTGAATTTCATTGTTGGTGTGATCTTACAAATCCAAAGTGATCCCCTGCTACACGTATAAAATGGAAATCGTTACATGTTTTGGTTCAAATCATCTAAACTGTGGTGATGCGATGATGGCTTTGCTTGGTTCCTCCCCTCTCTGACTCTTGTTACTGTAATACTCATTCCAATTGCTACCATTTGCATGCTCCTGTTTGTGAGACACACTGTTTGTTACAGTAATTTCCCCAAGGCCTTTGGGAGGTGTTGAGGGACACTTTGCCTTCCCCAAATCCACAGTGTCAAGAGACCACTTGTTTACTCATCCATTTATTCTAAAGGACAACAACAACCATGGCAACATTTTAAGGATGGATGCTGGCTCTGGCCTTGCAGAATTCTCTAGAGGGTGGGTGTGCTTTGTTCATGTCCACTGTCCACCCAGCTGTTCCAGTAACTCGGATCCAGCCTTGTGTGCTTACTGCAGTACATGGTTGTAATGGAATGTGTTGAGAGCTGTCCATGATTGTATAACACCACATGGCTACACTTTATGATCAGTGACTTTATTATGTACTTCATGCTTGAAATATGGATTGGGATGTTCTGCATCTGATATTAGTATACTATGATGTACTGTGGTGAAGGTTAGAGATTAGTTTTTAAGTACTATGTGCATCGTGAAGCCAAAATAGAGTTGGACTTTAAGTCGCTTGTCATGTGAAACACTGCTTTCTCATCTATATGTGAGGATCGTGTCATGTGTCCATCTCCCACTTTCCTGGACACTAGAATGTGTGTTGTGCATTTGTGTGTGTGTGTGTCAGTGTGTGAGAGTACCTGTTCATGTGTGTGTGCATACACGTGTGTGGCATGCGTACATGTGTCACCCTCAGGAATGCTGAGTCAAAGTCTCCCTCTGAAGGGTTAAGGCTGGCGTGGTGAGTCCTCTGCATTAATATTTAAATCTTGTGGGCATCTATATGTCATCTCCTCTTACAGTCAATGGCAAAGCTATGAGAGTGGAACTGAAGCCTCAGCAGCCACTGATAGCAGTCAAAGACAAACAAGAGAGGAGAATTGAGTGAGATGCTCTCTCTCTCTCTCTCTCTCTCTCTCTCTCTCTCTCTCTCTCTGTCTCTCTCTCTCTCTCTCTGTCTTTCTCTTTTCTCATTGTACAAAGGTGCGGCTTGTCACCAAAGACTGAAATATTTATTTAAGTGCTTGCTTTTGTTCTCTGTGTCAGCATTTGAAACAGCTATTTTTTAACTTCATAAACAAGCCTGCATCAGTGCTCAGAGAAGGGTCCTAAAATGGAAACTGTCTAAAGTAGAAATGCCATTATAATAATACTGACGCTCGGATGATGCATAGCATCATATTCACTTTATCCCACATTTGTGGCAACACATCATCTAGCTACTGAGTAGCCATTTCATGCTATAGAGCAGAAGGGTTACATTAAGTACTTTAATTGCTTGTTTATTTTTTAATGGCAGCTTTATACACTGTGGTGCAGATGCCTTTCATCGGACCTAAAATGATCTCTGTGTCACCATGACATGAAGTGAAGTTCCTGTCTGTTCAGCTGGTGCAGGTAATTAACAATGAGCCAGATCAGTGACCCTTAAAGCCCTTAAAGGTGTACTGTCACACTGCTGTGACTGGAATGTTGGACAATGAACGTTCTAAAGAATATCTGGGTTCATTCAGAGCCTTTGTACGGCTCTGGGTTCATTGAATTCAACCAGAGACGTGTTCTAAAGGATCTTTGATTCAACACAGAATTTTAGAACCTTGAATTGTTGCGGAACAGAATCCTATGTTAGAATGTTCAAAAACCCACACCTTTGACTTGAGGGCCTGTTAGAAGCAGAGAGGGTTCAAGCGGAGTAGTAATCAAGGATCTTTGTTAGAAGCTTAGTGTGATCACACTGCTGCTGTGACGGAAACTTCATTGGGGGGAAAATAAACAAAGCACTCCAGGCGATACCATTCATACGACCATGCCATTAAGGGCTCAATCAGAGACTTTCTAATGAGGAGACACAGCACTCAAAAATTCCTCAATAGAAATAGGTTTGTAATGCCAATATGGCAGTTGTCTACACATCACACCCCTTCCGCGGCAAAAGGTCGACATGTGTATACATTGAGCCAATCATGTGCTGTGTTGTGAATACATTGAGCCAATAATGTGATGTGTTTTGAAGACATTGTGCCAATCATGTGTTGTGATCTCGCCGCTGGAGCAAGATTGGTGTAGTGAAGCCTTACGCACGCGCATTTCTGCCGAAATGGATGCCCGATGAGTGCCCAAAAAGCGTTGCAATATGGCCGCCGAGTGGAGGGACTTGCCTTAAAAGACCTTGGCTCAATTAGGAGCCCTGGTGCCGCTGTGCCAAAATGCTTTATCATCTGATTATGTTTCGGAGCATTCTCATGTAGTAGTATAATAAGCACTTTATAAGTGTCTCATCCTCTGTGACCTGTCAGCGGGACTCACATCACAAACATTTCCCCCAGTGTCTTCTTCATTTCTAAAAAGTGGCTTGTATCAGAAGCTTCTCCATGATGTCTCTTCTCTTCCATGCAAACGACTTGAAACCGATGTGCCAGGTCCGCTATTAATCTTAAGGTGTGAAAAGGGAGTATTAAATCATCAATTATTTCCATCCTCTGAGACAAGAGAAGGGTTGTTTTTTCATCATTAATCGTCTCAGCTCACACTTATTTTGAGCCAACCAAGGTATGAAATCTGCACCAATTTGAAGCTGACAGTATGTTTTATTCATTAACAACATATCATACGCTTGAACACATCTGATGACAACCTTGGCTATGCTGTCATTAGCAGTGTTGCTTGGTTCATCTTCAACCCTCAGGATGCATTTAGCACACCCACCCCCCCCCCCCCCCCCCACCCCACGCGCCCTAATCCACATTGAGCACATCTCCTAAGAAGAATCCTATAGGACCCTACTCCCTGACGTTAACAATATTCATGGGAAAATGAGTCATGAGCCTATGGGAAGTCAACCTGTGACATCATCATCAGAAACATACAATTATCCCTTGGAGACATTGCCCATAGTCTTGAACCCAATGTTTTTAAATGTATTTTGTATGTCAGAGTTTTAACACATTAGAGTGCTTTGATGTCTATAGTGAAAATAAATCCCCCTGCTCCCCCATCAAAGAGGCTGACCTATACCAGAGGATAGTTCCAGGCCACCGCTCCCTATTACTTACTTACATACTTTTGTGCTTTTGTGCATGCGTTGTGGAGGGGTGTCTGAACAATAGACAAACTCCTCTAGGGACCTCTGCTCCTATAGGGGAGCAGAGGTCAACCTTGGGGTCACAAAGATCAGGCCAGAGGTCACAATCCTTTGCTGAGTAATCTCTCCTCAAAAGATGAGGCAAGTCAAATGCTCAACATGACACAGCAGTACATTTTATCTTCATCTTCAGCCTCGCTCATTTTCTTGTGCAAGACTGCCATTTAGCCATTCCTGAACCAATTGCGGAGTTGTTATTGTTGTTATGCTTAGGCGATGCATGTTCTATGCGGCGGCTGTTTAATATTCTGTGCAATGTTTATTTTCTTTGCTCTCAAGTCCCTTTGTTAAATAATGCAACACGAGGGAGCATCTTTAATTTTCAAGCTGAATGGATTTGCGCTAACTATCTGGTGCACATTTGCTGCGGAGCGTATTGGGGACAGTGTTACTGTGTTTGGGAACAAAGCGAGTCTATTTATAATGTCAAAACTTGATAGCAAGTGTGAATTACCTTATGCTAAAAGGAAGGTTGCACTGTGGTGTGATTATGTGGCAGAGGCAACAACGATACGAGACTGTGACATTTAAAGGTTAAAAGGTAACTCTTGTCTAATTAATACTTTCGAAGATACCATCTAGTCAACAGCAGGTCCTAGCTCAACTCTCTCTCTCTCTCTCTCTCTCACACACACACACACACACTCACTGTCAATAGTAAATAATTTAGTAATTTCTCTCATTCATTGTGTCACCTCAAGATACACCTCAACCATCATATACTGTGGAGGCTGTATTCAAAAGAGAGCGAAACACACTCACACTGCTTTAATTTCTTTCTTTTTTTCAAAATGTGTAGTTAAGACCCACCATTTACCACCTCTAATATTAAACAGTGAAGAAAATAAAGACTCCTTTTTTCAATAGTGATGTTTTCAAGACTTCTGAAGATATCCCTGTATTTAGATCATTCAGAGACAACCAGTTCTTTGACAATCTGATCTTTCTTTTACTCTGCCTTGCGTTGCTGCTTTTTGGAAAATGCTGCCATGTTCCAACCCAGTGGAATGCAATGTGAACAAAGCCGTTGGCCAAAAGACATCTGAGAGCACTACTTGGTCACTTGTATGTGATCACTCCATTAGTTTCTTCACAACCAGATCTTTGAAAATTACATGACTTCCCTGCATGGACAAACTGAGTCAGTATCTATTGGAATGGAGATTGGAAGGGGACAATTTATCACATGACATCCACAGACTCACCTTGAGTTATTTAGGATACAGTTGTAACTTCTCTTGCATAATGATGACATGACAACACCTACCTATTACTATAAGGCCTTCTTTTCTTCTTACCAACGGGAATTACTTTTTGCCATTTTTTGTGCTACCACTGAACTTCAGCTCAATGTTCACTGAAAATGCACCATAATATATGCTCTCTAGGCTATATTTATTGACGCCACAGTCAAATATTCTTTTATTTTTTAAGCAACAGATCAATGAATTTTCTCAGCAACAGATCAATGAATTGTTATAAATTGTTAAATTGCACATTATAGGATAGGCCTACACAGTTTTAAAAAGAAACATGAAAGCAGAGGATGCAAAGTGAGGGCAAATAGAATAGAACAGTGGTGCCATAATGGAGAACAACAACACTGATAAACACTTCAGAAAATGCCATTTGTGTGGCTGGTGAAATTTATCTTGAAGAGAGAAATAAACACTAGAACAGGAGTCAATGTAATGAATGAAGACAAGGATAGTACAGAGGTTAAAGAGGATGGCTTTAATTAGACCATATGAGTAGCCTACATTTTATGGAAACATTTGGACATAGGCTATAGGCCTAGTCCAACACAACAATGAAGAAAACAGAAAACAAACCACAGCAACAAGTCCAGGTCCCTATACTGAATATCCAGGTTACAAGACTGTTTTTTTCATGAGTCATTTTGAAACAAAGACACATTGGGCTATAGGTAATTAAACATTAGCCTTCATTATACTTAGGCCTACGTCCTTTCATTGTTAACTGCAAACTAATAGTCTCAGGGAAATAGTGCCAGCAGTGGTGGTGTCATAGTTCTCTTGGCTTTACACATTGTCAACCATGATAGGCTATAGGTATCAGTCCAAAACTATCGGTAGGCTATACCTGCCCTGGATCCCCTTATAGTATATCTGCTCAAACTGAGCCTTTTCCACATCTATGGAAGCCTATAAAGTATAACCTACTCTTTGCCTATCATCCAGAAAACTAGACCCATTCAATTCCCTCAAAAATGTCAGCCCCTCCCATTGTACCGCGTTGTCCTGGTGACTGGCGGGTTACGTGATGACGCTAGATGTATATGAGCGCACGCGGCGGGATCTCTCTCCCTTTTACCGCCATCAGATCTGGGTCCTTTTCTCTCTCAGGCTGCCTCACTGCGCACCACATCACAGCCGAATCGTCAGCTAAAGGTAAGGGTTCACTTGGGAAGCTTCTCCGGTGACTTTTAATATTAGCTTCAAGCGTTGACATTTCGTGTTATACTGCCAACTGTCATCGAGGATTTGTCGCTCGAATCGGTGGTGCAAAGAATGGATACCTCGCCCGCCACAGTGTTAAATCAGAAAGCAGCCATTGAGACGGGAGCACCTCCATGATGTGTTACATGATGACGAAAATGGCTGTAACGTTAATTCACTGTCCCAGTTGGGAACATTTTCTAGAAACAATGAAGCATATGCATGTGGTTTTTATAGCGAATGTGGTAAACTGATAGGTTGGATATTTATGTTAACGCAAACTTGACCTTATTTCTTGAGTAGACTAATGGGAGGGGAACTATAGGAGGGAGGGAGAGGTGGCGGGCGCAAGTTTTTAGTTAGCGGTAGCTTGTATCTGAGCACATTGAGACCTTACATGGGAGTAATAACAAACATTTGGAATGTCGGTTATGCAAAAAATTTAAACTCCTACCAGTCAATGGTTAATCATTAGTTGTTACATTTCTTGTTACGACAGCCATCGATTGTCTGAATGTGTGTGGCGTTGTCGATTGGCAAGTTGCTAGGCAGAGATGTTTCTTCAGTGGCAGCTTGGGCTGTTTCATTTAGCTACTTGGCTGGCTAACGTTAGCTAGATGGCTAGCAAGCAAGCTTTGCCGTCCTCTGTCTGATCCAAACATTAAGTTATGTACACACACATATAGTAACCGACCTAAGGCATTCAACGGGGTGTTTTTAAAGTTTAGTAGTAAAGATTGTTGTTGCTCAGGTGCTTTTCACTGGACGTGGTTGCGTGTCAAGAGACAAAGTCCGCGTCATGTGAGGAAACGAGGATTAAATTGGCCTGTACCTAGCGTACAGTGGGTAACTTGAATGTAGCTAGCGAGACTGGCACTCTCTTAACGACGAAGATTAGCAAGCTACGCACACTTGTCAGTCCTACTTGTGCCTGCATGGCCTTTGTCATGATAGCCGACTAGCAGATGCCAGCTAGCTAGCCAGTCATCCAACTTGTCGGGTTAGCTAGCTAGTCAATAAGAGCAACACGTGGTGATGAGGACGGGAAGCAAGATGCATCTTACAAGTTACTTTTTGTAACCAACGTTAACTCGCCGCTTGGATAAGAAGAATTCTTTGTTTAAATGTGTAGTGGTTGGTTTACGCTCGCCACCTTGTCAGTTTTAATGCTCGGATGTCCCAACTTGTGAGGCAATCTAAAATGACTTCTGTAATTTCACAGGGTGGAAACCTGATAATGGCTTGGAATGTCACTAGTATAAACCGAAGCATCTCGGTAATGTTAGGCATGCATCTGTTGGGAGTCCCATGTGTATGTGAAAGGGGCCTTGCTTTAAAACTGGATGGAACCAGGTTACTATTTAAACACTTGTCCTTGAACCTCTCTGGTTTGACTTTTGTAGAAATATAATTGTTCTATTAACTCATCCTTATGTGGATGTTTGTTATGATTTGGATTAAACAATTGGTTGTATCAAAGATTCCAATATTTTTTTTTTTTGGTCAAAAATTCCCATGGACACCTGCTGGAGCATGATCTGTATAGAACTGATGCCAACTCTTGGGCAGTGTTTCAATTTGACCTTTTATTTCCCCCACACCTCTGCAAACCACAAACCACTGTAGCCTCTGTGTCTGTTGTGTTTACGTAATGACAGTTTCTGGCTAGGCACCAGGGATTTTGGTGTTTTGTAGCATCATGCGGTAAGCTCCCCATCAGAATAAGCCTTTGGGCACTTTGTTCAGTTTTGCTTTTTTGACATGTACAGGTGAGGTGCCCTTCCCAGGAGGTTGTTCTCTCGGGCTTGAATGTACCTGGTCAGCAGGGAGGCGAGGGCAGTCTATAGTGGGATTTGTTAGAAATTTAAACAATACAAGAGGTCCCACATCCCTATTTTGCCCTCTTTGGGCAGATGTTGTGGAGTTGGATGCTCACAGAGGTCAAAATGCAAGTTGGCCTAGCAAATTGAAAGCAAGTCTTTCTGCCCTACCTTGTCCTAGAATCCATCACTTGGTTTCTCATGTTTAGTTGACATCCTGGAGGCCTGGGCTTCCTGCATCCTCACCTCTGGGTGAAGAATGCCTGTAGGGATATTTGTCCACACCACTTTTTCATAGAAAAACAAAAAAAGCCCTCACATGCTGAAGCTTTTGTTTCTCCCAGCCATTCAGAACAGCCGGTCACATTTTGACCTTTGTCTGAAAAGTTGACCATGTAGTGACCCAAGTTGTTTACCTGCAGTGTTGAGAGTAAATAATAGGCCAGTCATTTCTAGGTGGCATTTCACTGATTTGAATATGTTTAGTCTATAGCTAAAAGGAAAATTAAAGTACTTTCATGATTAAAATAATGTGACTTACAATCCGGCTCTTGGTGTCAGAGGTTGCATGAAAAATGTAGCCTTGCCAACACATTGTTATTGCAGTGTTCCCCCAGTTTGAGTTATTTTAATCCTTGGTTGTGATCCCTATATATACAATTGTCATAGTCTGTGGATGAACAAGATACTCAGTTTTAACATCCACTGCTGGGAAAGGGGGGGGCAGCCGGGGGGTGGGGGGGTCTGTGTTTTAAGCAGGTGGCAGCCGCCTCCAGTTGCCTCAGTGCATTGGAGCGAGCGACGGCCTACCCATCGGACCCCCCCCCCCCCCACACACACACACATACAACCTTTACCTCTTCACTCCTCCATTCATTGCATGCCAAACTTGCATTGTCATGCTCCCATTCAAGAGCCGTCCAGCCCACCCGCCCCCACCCCCCCTTAAGTCAGTCTCTGGCACGGGAAGCCTGCTGCAGCCACGCGGCGTGCCGGGATGACCAGAGTGACTCACTCCCTCAGCCCCCGGTGTGACATCAGGCTCAAGTGTTCCCTCGGCCAAGAAATCCTGACTGCCCACCCGTCCATCTCGCACACCGCTGTGAATTAGGCTTAATAAGTCTTAAAAGCTAAATAAATGTGAAACGAGTGTGTGTGGGAATGGACTGATGCCTGGTGAAGGCAGGCGAAATGGCAGCAGATCGGAACGCTGCTGACCGCTTGCTCGATCGGGCTGATCTGATTGGGTGTGATGGTGGGCAGCTGGCCGGTAGGTCCAGACGTGTTGGCCCGTCTCCGCGGGACGAGCGAGGGCGGGTGAGACGAGTGAGTGGGAAGGAGCAGTCGATGCCTTCGGTGACTGGGACCCAGTGGCGCTGTGGTATGCTCCAGCTTTTCGTTCGCTCCCGCTCGGCAGAGAACCTCCACCCACCCCCACCACACACACACACACACACACACACACTGCTGTGAGGTTATCTGATGTTTGTGTGTGTTGGCAGTGTAAAGCTGCAGCAGTAGTGAGGATTGCAGAGGCTTGGCGACTGTTTAAAGCACTAACTCCATCTTTGCTCTCCTCTGGGATCTCAGCAGGAAGGTTGCATTGGTGCACACAGTGCTGTGACTACAAAGCGCTGTACTCTGATAATCACAGAAAACGACTTTCTTGTTATTTTTGAACACTTACGTTTCGCAGAGGAGGTTATAGTGTGACGATGGTTTTGGGAGCACTGCTCTGAAGGATGCTCTGACTGATGTTTGTGTGCCAACCCTGGTTGCACTTATGTTACTGCCCCCCCCCCCCCTCCTTTATCCCCCTCCCAAAAGTGGAGTAACACCCCCAGACGGATTCGTTTGGAGCCGTTTTGCTGTAAGCAACCAGGCAAAAAGAAATTTTAAGCGGTTCAGTGGCAAGACCTGACTGCGAAAGCTCTTAATGGGTATTTGTAACCCAAATAGTGGCACACTAAATGTGCTTGTGTGTACACGCACACATGTGTGAGTGCGCTTGTATGTGTGCATAATGCGTTGAATCATCTCCCAAAAACTTTTGACCTACATATGATCTTTATTTATACAACACAACCAGTCAAACAATTACACCCTAACCCCACCCCCTTTCCTGGTCTGCTGTGGTTATTAGCAAACTGCAGGCTGGGATAGATGATAAGGGTGAGAAATATGAACTATTGTCAGGGTGTTTGTAAGCCGCATGCTCATATTTGTTGTTTACTTTTTTAATCTTGGTTAAAAAATGTAATGTGTTCTTTCTTTCCTTCCCCTTTTTTTTTTCTTTCTATTCATCTCTTGGACAGAAATAAACCAGTCAAGCTACAACATGGCAGACATTGACAAGTAAGTGCCTCTGGTTTTGGAAACCACCTTCTCCACCACGCATGCAGGAAGGGACACACTTAAACACACGCACACACATACACACGCTTGATCATGACTCAACAGCAGCACAAAACATTGTCCAGCTTACCCCCTGTTCATCTACTCCTGAATGGTTGACTAGATGCTGCCACATCACAGGCTTCAGCTTAGTTCTTCTCCCATGAGCCTCCTTGGCCTCGGGCTGCACGTTGCATGTTCAGCACGTTGACGCGCCGCTTGACATTCTAGGATCTTTACTAGCGCAGTCTCTAATCTAAAG
This sequence comes from Alosa sapidissima, assembly GCF_018492685.1. NCBI lineage: Eukaryota > Metazoa > Chordata > Actinopteri > Clupeiformes > Clupeidae > Alosa > Alosa sapidissima. Next base: position 14,294,613 of record NC_055978.1, on the reverse strand, counting down.
GCCTGGTGTAGAATTCTGAGAAATGAAGTTTCTCAGCGGAAACTTGGGAACACCATAGACTTTTTTTCAAGTCAAGTCGGCTTTTATTGTCAATTTCTTTACATGCACTGGTCATACAAAGAATTGAAATTTCGTTTCTTACTTTCCCATGCAGTCCTAGACATACTTTAAATACAGACATAGACATAGCCATAGACAATAAACATTAAATTAAAGTGCAAGCTGTCGGCTGTACATGCGTTCCGACGTAGTTTCATGCGATAAACATTCCGAAAAACACTTTTTAACAACAAAAAAACACTGCACGTTCAGGAGAAGCAAGGAGTCGCTGCATCTACATTTTGATGTTGCCCCCCACACACACGTGCACACACAAGTCAGTTGAGTGCACTTTGCCACCCAGTTGGCTTGTCCACTGGTGACCCTTGTCTCACTTTGAGCAGTAACATTAGAGTGTTGATGAGCTGTCATGGGTGCTTGCTAACTTGGCAGGTGTCAAAAGCTTCTCTTCCTCTTGGTGCCATAGATAAACTTGGAGAGGGTGTTGGTTGTCAAAAGGGGTAACTGATCCGCCTCGAAGCCCATCTCCCAGCTGCAGGGTCCCTCATTGCGTGCTTGTGTGTGTGAGGGGGTGTTTCTCCTGGCCTGGGTGGCCATTTCCCTTTTGCCTGTCCTGCACAGGATCTCATGGCTCTTGTTTCCATGAGTGTACTGACTTTGGATGCCATCACTCACTCCCTAAGCACACACACATGCACGCTTGCACACTAATACACAGCAGTTCATCTTGGGCCTTACATTACCCATGTGTAGCTTTTGATCAGCTTTGATTGCTCCCCACTGGGTGCTCACATGCGTACACACACACATGCACACACACACCTGTACCTCCCTTTGCCAGAGTACAAGAGTACAGTCTCTCAGTCTTTTATACACACAACAGCAACTATTTGCCATCACGCACACAGGTGCCACTAGATCTTGGCATCAGTCCTACCCTTTGAGGTTAACAGGAACCCCCCCCCCCCCCCCCCCCCCCCTTTACAGAACCAAAATTAAGTTGTCTTTGGTGCAAGTTTTGTACAACTGATGTGAAGCGTGAAGGTATCTTAAATGCGACCTGAGAAGAAGGATATTGTGAGATATATATATATATATATATATATATATATATATATATATATATATATATATATATATATATATATATATATATATATATATATATAGAGCTACAAACAGATGTTAGATTGCTCTGAAGTTGGGTTGTCTAATATGCTTTCATGTACCTGTGTGTGTGATCCATGCTTCTCTTTATCTGCAGCAAAGACCAAGCTGAAATGGACCCTGCAGATATGGAGGACGTAGAAGAAGTCGAGGAGGAGGAGACTGGAGAGGACAGCAAAGGTAGAAGTCACTCTCTCTGCTAAACTCTCTGAGGCTAGAGGGATGTGTGTGTGTGTGTGCAGTGTTTCTCACAGAATTGGATTCAATTCGTGGCGGTAGCTGACTTGGACAACGGGGGGAGGTGGGGGGTGTATAGGTCTAATTGAGTGCCTGTCACTTTAAGATGCAATTGTAACACAGTTTAAAGGCTGCTGATGTGTGGATGCGATTCATAACGGTTGCTACATAGTTAAAATAAAGGTTCGTACTTCTCCTTGGGACAAGCACTTGAATTTTGGAAAACACTTTTCCATTTACATTGGGATTTTGCAAACATTCAGTGTCTGAGTCAATAAAATGAGTCCTTCAATGAAATTGACAAGCAGCTGTAAGTAGGCTAAGCATGCTAAATTCGACATCCCAACAGTAGTCCAACGTTAGCTTTGAGATGCTGCTTGATTGCATAACTTAACTTAGTTTAGTCTCTTCAATGTAGCCTACCATGTTGTGATAAGATCTTAGCAGAGTTAACTTCAATGCAGCAGTTTTGAACAAATTTGCGCAGCATGCCACGATGCTAAGTGGATTTAATAGCAATTTAGCCAGACGTCTTCTATGCAATGCTTCTATGTGGCAACAACAATCCTTCAACAATCGTGAATATTTTGTTAAATGTACATGCAGAGGAGAGAGAGCGGGGCGGGGCAAGGAAACGCTGCGTGCGTAAAAAGGCAGCTCAATGGCAATGCAAGGATTTGATCTTTATATTTAATTTAAATTAAACATAGAATATTTATGTGTGGCGGCCGATTTTTATTTTTTTATTTTGTGGCGCCCCGCCACAGATTAGTCAATGTATGGGAAACACTGGTGTGCAATTTTATTTAACTGTCCTAGCCAAAATCTAGGTAATTAGGGGTATGTCTCTTATCCAAACAAACAAAGAGATAAATTATTAACGTTACATGATTAATATCTGCATGGCTAGTATGAGTTCAGGGGATTATTCCCAATAAAACCATTATCTTTCATTAGCTGTACTTTGTCTGCTCTTGTCTATCGTCTTTAAATGCCGGTCTGCCTTTAGGCCATTACCTTATAAATGCCATGTCAGTCGCTGCTAGCCCTGCTAGACTTGAGCTTGCCATTGATCTGATGTTTGGGCTGTGTGTGTGCTAGATTTGAATGTGACCTTTTAATCAGGAGGAAATGGTGACTGCAGGGAGGTCTAGGTCTGTGGTGCTTTAGTGAATTACTGCACAGTCACCTCACATTAGTGCCCTTACAATAGAGCCCAAGCTGATATGTCAAAATCCTCAGCCATATCATATTATTGGTTCGTCAGACAAAATGAAATGCAGTGGCCTCATAAGGCATGGCCGGACGTCACTCTTGATCTGAGAACTGATCTATGCTGAGAGACTAACTAGAGCACCACGCTAAATCCTCCAGCCCATTGATTTGACTGACTTTGCCTGGTCGTCACCTGTGCTTTTTGTAGTCCTATATGGACCCTTTCAAGAGTTCCGTTATCAGCATCATAGTTGGCCCCACAAGACTTCCTTTTTAACATTCCATATGTTATCTTAATGCAGAGGAAGTAGATTGGGGCCCAAATAGAACGTTCAAGCATTGTTTTTGTTTACCTTGTTGAAAGGGTCTATAGCCAAATCTATAGACAACTGTACGTTCTTCAGTAACATTGTTTAAATGCGTTTCCTGTAGCATAAATTTGGACACCCACTTCTAACACAATCCTGAGTTAATGCTAGAGTAGGAGGAGACGATGGATTAAGAGAATCTGTCTCACCTTGTGTTGAGCAGGTGGGGCATCACTTGGGTTAAAAGTAGCCAATGAAATGTTTTTCTAGTGACTGTTTCTTTATCTTATCCATAATGTTTGCTTCCGCTGCTCATTTTTCCCTATCGAGGAAATCTACGTTTTTGCATGGCTCAGTCTTGGCCCACGTCCCTGTAGTCGCGCCTCCCTGTGTGTGATTTCTATTAAAGGTGGTGCGGGTTTATTTGGAGTACCCAGCACGCCGTGGCCGCGGTGTGCCTCTCTGCTGGCCTGCTGGGCGGCTGCTGAGCGCTGACCTCCATGCTGTTTCATGTCCTGGTTATGCTGCTGGAAAAGTGTTGTGTTAATCGTGACTGTGGTAATGTTGTGTCTTCTGTATAATATATTGATTTTTTTTCTTTTCTTTTTTTCTTTTTGCAGCTCGTCAGCTCACAGTGCAGATGATGCAGAACCCACAGATCCTGGCAGCGCTGCAGGAGCGATTGGACGGACTGGTGGGCTCACCGTCTGGTTACATGGAGAGGTGAGGGAACAATGCATGTGCACGCACGCACACAGGCCAGGCACCTGTGCGTTTCTCCCAGTCGTTGTCTGTGGGTCTTACTCCTCCCACTCTTAAAAAGCCATGTTTATATTGTGATGAAAGAAATGGAATATTTTGAGACTTCAATGGATCACTTGATTGCCTGCTGTCATCCTCAGATAGCAATGATTACAATCTCAGTAATAAGAGTTATGACTTAAGATTTGATCTCACAGCTTTGACTTTACTTGGATGTAAGTGATCCATGTCAAAAAATAAATTAGACCTACATTCTTCTTCAAATGCAAACTTGGCCTTAAAATGTCCTTTTAGGAATAGTTTTTTGTAATTACACTGTCTGAAAGAAATAGATATGTTAACATTTAGTTTTAAGACTAATGAGCTTGGAATGGCATGTAATCCTGGTTTGTCAAATTAAATAGGATTGTGTAATGCTAATAAATCTGCTGTGTCTACTTCACTCTACTCCCCTCAACGCTACTGCTTACTTGAGGCACAATAATTGTGCGTCACCATAGTGTGTTCATAATTTACTCAACTCAGACTTGAGTGTGTGTGATGCTAATAGCAGTATTTCTAACAGCTCAAAATAACAGGTTTTTGCAGTTGCTAGTCTCCTCCTGTTTCCTCCCGATACTGTTAGTGCTTTGTTGTGGTTTCGCACAGGCCTTATTGCTCGTACACCTGTTTTTTTTTTGTTTTTTTTACGCATTCTTAACACTGTTATTTTGGCATCTGCTTCACCCAAAAAAGAGTTAATCTTTCCTCACAGTAGGGATGCATGATATGTGATGGGCATAAAAGCGGTGGCATAGTCAAGACTATTCGCTTATCGAGTCTTTATGACTCTCATAAGTTCCTGCTTTGCACAGTTGGTGTTGGGGGGTAAATCTCCATAAAAGTGTTCTTGGCAGTGGGTCCTCGTTGCAGGCTTTTAAGTGCAGGCATCACACTTGCCATCTAAGAGCTATGTAGTGTTTTGCTGCTACAGGGTTATGGTTCAATGTAGCATGCCGCTAGAGCAGATGAGCGTTTTCGGGCACTAAAACACATGGCTTTTCTTAGGGCTTTTTCTATTTCGCCCTCTCAGCTTTTAACCCTTTAGTGCCCGTGCCGAACATTCCATTTTTAGTGCTGGATGACCTCCACACACAAAAAACCATATTTCTTGAGTATAATACATACCATCAATGGGATATACATATCATTGTAATGAGAAGGATCGGTTCTATGAAATGATGTAAAATACATATGGTAATGCTGATATATTAATGAACAGTATTTGAAAATCCTCTCCAAATGTATATCTGGAATTTGTCAATTTAATTTCATTCACATAAAAATGAATTTAAATCATATTTCTCTGCAAGATAGAGAAAAATATAAAGTGTATGAAATGTTCAGCAAGTTGTGGGCTATTTAACAAAAAAGACTGTAATGGAATATCATTAACCTTTCAAAAGTTATTATAATTTTAGTGATCAGTTTAAATGCAGGAAACGGGATTTAGAATGTTGACAGAATTCACATTCACTTTCTCACCAACAACATAAAAGTATGCATAAAAACTAATAATCAAGTCAGAAACGATGGTTTAGATGTATTTGGTCTATAAGAATAAACCATTTATTTGTGTATAAGCAAATGCTACAGTCAATAAGAATGACATTAAAAAAAAAAACATGCTGTACCTTACCAGTAATACAGGAAGTATACTGTATTCATTGAAGACCATTTCGGAAAAGACATAAAATACATTTGATTCAACAAATACAACTTGAAAATGATATACATGTATAAAATGTATTATTATTCATGAAAAGCTAGGAATACAATCATCACTCAAAACTCAATGTGTTCTAAACATTTGAAAGTGGATTACAGGATTACATACTTAGAGCAAGCCTGTGCAGAATAAACACATACACGCATACACAAACTCATACCCACACACACTTACAGAGGAGGATAGGGAAAGGTGGGGTGGGGTGGGGAACCTGAAGGTTGAACAACGAAGAGCTATGACTCATTACTAAACGCATCCCCTTTTGCAGAATGCCAAATCTGACGGCAATTTGTTTATCAATAAAACAAATTCGCCTACCGTTACACGTAAAAAAGAACATAAGTCTATTTCAGTTTTTTTTTTAGTCTGCACCATCCTACGCACGGCACATGCATCTATACCTTCTTCCTCCATCCCCTCATGGTCTTCAGCATTGTGAGCGCAAGCTCATGAGCAGTCAGCTACCTCTTCAGGCTTGCGAGAAGGTCTGTGTAGGTCTTGTCATCCTCCATCTGAAACGAGCGAAATCATACAAATACCTTTTATTAATGTAAAAAATAAAATCACAAAACTACAGATTCGTACATGTATGCACACAAAAGAAGAGGTAGCCTAAACTATTAAAGCATCCTCAGAATATACTCAATATTTCTAAGTAGGCCTATGAAAAGTCATTGTATTACACATGGGTTTAGCTACCCTAAATCTGATTGCCTGGCTGGCATCAAGATAAAGACAGATTACATTTCACCTAGTAACAAACTGCCGAAATGCAATAATGACATTTCTGACGGAATGTGATTTCACATGTTTTCTATAACTAAATATTGAGAGGAGTTGTGCTTCATCTATTTCAAGTCATGCCATCTTAGAAAATGTCAACTGAAATATCGTTTTTGCATATCGGTTATCGGCCTCCTGTTTTGGTAATAATTGATATCGGTATCGGCCCTGAAAAAACCACATCGGTCGATCCCTAATCAAAAGCAAACGATAATATTGCAAGCAGTTCAGAATTATACAGTTAGCTAAAGTTACGTGACGATGCACTAGCCCCCCCGCTAAGCCATAATGATGAGAAAGCATATTGTCAAATAACATGATTTAAGGACTTCAAATTAAGATAAACCATAACTAGAACCGATGTAAAAACAATATTACCTCAGTTTATTCAGCTGTGTGGTTTCCAGTCGAGGTAAACTCCAACTTAAGTGCAGGTGGCATCCGGCTGTCCACATCAAATGCACCGACTCAAGTGAAAATATTTTTTCAAGACTCATCAAGTATCCAAAACATTTCGCGCCATAAACCCCTTAACCAATCATATCAAATTGAAGCTTATGTTGTCAGCATTAAGGGGAAGATTTCAGAAATAAAATCAGTCATTGGACAGCTGAGATATTAGACGATTGGCCATCGATACTTTTGTAACGGAATTAGAACGGTCGGGCTCGTAAGGGTTAACAGGATAGAGCTGAGAATGAAGGCCTCACCATTCTTGTGTTTCCTCCAAGTAGTGTTGGCACTGTGTTCTCTCGGCCTTTCAAGTGGGGTTGTATTTGAGCTGACCTGTCCCTTTGGCTCTCATCGAGACCAATATATTCCAACGTCATCGAAATCTGACACCCTTTGCAGGCTGAGAAGGCTGGCAAAGACCTGTTTCTTTTCATCTGTCTGCCAGTTCATGAGGGGGATAGTCCGTGAAATGTGCACCAGTACATTATGACTTCATTTAATATATTGATGCATATTCTTGCGAAAAATTTTCTGTTCTGAGGGCAGTGAATTATCGGCCATTGTGGGGGTGTGCTAACCTGACCCTAGCCAGATGAATTTCGTTTCGCTTAGCTCCGCCTAGCTTCACTCACATCCATCTGGGACCTCTTCCATTGAGAGTGATTTCTGCAACCGACTTTATGGTTCAGCCAATCAGGACGCAGGGCGGGGGTTTCATAGATGTGACATAGCGTAGAAGCGACTGTGAGACTGTTATTAGCGTCACGGGTTGGCTTCGATGTGAGTGGTTGAAGTAGCACGTCAATAGATGACTGACAAGTGGCTTATTCAATCATATGCAAGCATTTTTTGATTAGGCCCAGCCTTCTGAAGCAACACTTCAATGGATCGGTTCCAGATGGATGAGTGGAGCTAGGCGGAGCGAAATTCATCTGGCTAGGGTCTGGTTAGGGGTGTGCAGGCTGTAGTGCAGAATACGACGACGTGCAGACATCTCAGATCTGAACTGGATCTGTATCTGAACGGCTACTGGCGCTGGGAGACTGCCGGCGAATTCTCCTCCCAGTGGTCTTGGGCTGCGAGAGCGGTTCTCTTCCTAGTAGTCTTGGGCTGTGAGATGTGGGCTCTCCCCCTCTAGTCTACTACACAACGGGCTAATGACTGTCCTGAACACACTGGCAGAGTTGCCCCTTAAGCGGCTTACCTGAGCAAGGTGAGGGACCGGTGCCAGCTTAACCGAGCATTGTTTGCAGGCTTCCTCTCAGGAGGCGTGCTGGATAAGACTGACACTGTTGGCGTGCTGAATGTGGCTCTTCGTGTCCAGTCTGTGGGCTTGTGGGAAGAGGAGGAGCAGAGCAGGGCAGTGCCTGGCTCCCTCCCACCTCGCTCACCAGGGCCAATCTGGAGAATGGGGCAAAGGTGTTTGGGAGACACTCTGGCGTACACAGGAATGGCTTTTTTTCCCTGTCCTTTTTATGTATTATTTATTTATTTATTTATTTATTTATTTATTTGTGAGTATGAAGCTTGGGTTGTGTGGGCTCCACTCCTCGCCAAAAGGGGATTGGGGTCTTTTTTTTTTCTCACTCTCTCAAATAGGCCTCCAGTAGTCTTTCTGTCAGGCAAGTCATCAAATCAAGACCCTAACGGTTTCCTTCCTGTCAGATAAAATTCAGGGATTTGTGCATGAACTTTACACCATATGTCTTACATTTGCAATATTTTTTTTCCCCCGGATATAATCTGGATTAAGGTTTACCTATTATAGTAACCAAACAAAAAATTTAATCTGGATGAACAGTTTGCTCTACTTTGGCACATTGTACAGTGTGGTCTGGAAGTCTTTAACCCATGGCCATGGTGCTTGCAAAGGGCTCTACCAGTTGAGCATGTAGTACTGTTTAGGTTGTGCTTTACATTCTCCCACTCATTCATCAGTGTGTGTGTGTGTGTTACCATCAAAATGCACATTGGTTTGAAGGTGTCTGCCAGCATAAAGCATGCATAATGCATCTATTCATGTGAATAAGAGTGACTGACTGACTTTGGAACTTGTTTTCCTACCAGCTTACCGAAGGTTGTGAAGAGGCGTGTGAACGCCCTGAAGAACCTGCAGGTGAAGTGCGCTCACATCGAGGCCAAGTTTTACGAGGAGGTGCACGAGTTGGAGAGAAAGTATGCTGCTCTTTACCAGCCTCTCTTTGACAAGGTGAGGAGCCATGAAAACCAGGGAGAGGCCGTGTGTGTGTGTGTGCCCTGAGAATTGTCATTCAAGGAGGAACCAATGTGGCGTTGTCATTTAGCATTAAAGTGGTGTACAACAGTGTGTTAAATAATACATGCACTCTGTTGACATTTGTGACAGGTGGCTGCAGAGGCAGAAGAGAAATGTATAGGATTCATAAATTGGGATTTTGTAAATTGGAATTTGTATCTAATGTGTAGAATTTTTTATTTATATATATATATATATATATATATAAATGCAAGAATTTTCATACAATCATGTTGTGGCTCAGATATGGTATTGATGGTATCGTTACTCATCACCGCAGTGGCCATTCCCATCCTCACTTTTAGTAGCAGGTTAAAGTGGGTCATTTTATTTTACCTTTCGGTCTTTTGTATGGTTGTATAAATGATTCATGCTTTGTGTGTGTGTCAACAGCGTAGTGAAATCGTCAAGGCAGCATACGAGCCCACAGATGAGGAGTGTGAGTGGAAGGCAGATGACGAGGAAGAGCTGAGCGTAAGTAAGCAGGTACAGGTGACTCAATACCTGCATGCTCTCTTCTTGCACAAAATTTCACCCCTCCTCTTGCACTAAATTTCATCTTATTCAGCTACTTGCAAAGACATGGGATACATGTTCTGCCCTGCAACCCCCTCCTTAAAAAAAAAAAAAAAAAAAAAATAGTCTTGTTTTTGCTATTTACTTGTGGCCTCGTAAATTAGCACAATGTAGTTATTTTACCTAAATTACTGCTTCAAACTCATCGTTGTTGATCCACACCCAGTGGTGTGTTTCTCAAAACCATAGTTGCTAACTAAATCAGCAACTTTGTTGGTTGGCAATGGGGGAATTGCATTGCAATCAACAAAGTTGCTAAAAGGTTAGCAACTATGGTTTTGGGAAACGCACCCCAGAACATTTGGTGTTGCTCTATGCAACATTGTTGCATGTAGGAGCAAGACTCTTTTAATCAGTTTTTGAAGAGTTAACCCTTTGCTAAATTGGTGCCCAGTATGTTGGAAATTGACAAAAAGGTGATTTCCTGCATTGTGTTACTTTCAGTGACCATAGGCCATTTTCTGTGTTTTTTTTTTTTTTTTTTTTTTTTTAGCCCTTTCTGTTCCTCTTGCTGTCTCTTAATCACTTCCCCAGAAAAACTGATGTAAATTACCAAGCCATTTTATTTTTTCCTGCCGTCTACAAGGCTGAATTTAATCTCTCTCTCTCAATGTCAGGATGAGATGAAGGACAAGGCTAAAGTGGAGGAGGAGAAGAAGGACGAGGAGAAGGAGGATCCCAAAGGCATCCCCGAGTTCTGGTTGACTGTCTTCAAGAACGTGGACCTGCTTAGCGACATGTTGCAGGTGCGGGTGTGTAGTCGAACTAGCACGATCACCGTTTATGCACGCACAGCCCATCCTTTAACACTAGTGCAGCATCAGACAATGGCAGCTGATTTTAAGTAGGTCATTCACTGCAGAGAGACTTGGTTCCTTGTTTTTGTTTAAGTGATAAACATGCTACACTGCTGCCACCTAGTGGTGGGCAGAACAGTTTGGTTTTTGCCATCTCCAGTTGGGGTCTCAGGACTTCATTTTCTCTGCAATCAAAGCTGCTGCCAATTTAGCTTTGCTTCTCCTGCATATTAATCATAGTTCTGACACTCAGACAGTCTGTGTGAAAACAAATCTGCTATAACCCAGATTTCTAATACACATTAAAAGTAGGAATATGTGTAATGATCAATGTTTTGTTAAATTTGAACCCAGTTGTGAACGGGTCAATTCAGAAACTGGTCAGTTCATGTAGGTAAAAAATGTCAGTGTTATACATTTTTCGCCATTTAAATTGACAATTTTTTTTTTTTTCTCCCCTCTTCAGGAGCATGACGAGCCCATTCTTAAGCACTTACAGGACATTAAAGTGAAATTTTCAGATGCTGGCCAGCCAATGGTAAGAGCTTTTGAAAAGATCACATGTAAAATGGCAATTATATGCACCTTTTTAAGTTGTACAGGCCAGTAAAGGTTTCAGTCCATTTTGCATCAGGCAACTCTTGTCTCATTTTGGTTTGGCCCTTTCTGTGTTCCCTGTAGAGCTTCACATTAGAATTCTTCTTTGAGCCCAACGACTTCTTCACAAACACATTGCTGACAAAAACGTACATAATGCGCTCTGAACCCGACGAGTCGGACCCCTTCTCCTTCGACGGACCAGAGATAATGCGCTGCACAGGGTAAGAAACATTAGCCTGCTTTCACCAGACTCACTGCTTCGTTTCCCTTTGTGAAATGTTTCCAACCCTGGCATTGTACTGGGTCTTAGATTTGGTTAGGCTCGACCAATGATTTCAAACGTGTTCATCATGGATTCTTAACGTTATTTTCTACTTAGCAATGTAATTACATGTGTATTATTTTTACCACAGCTACTTTCGATTTTGAAAATTGCCTTTAGTGGCAGATTGGCCCTCCACTAAAGGGCACTAAAGCAGGGCTCTACAGTGCGCCCATTTCACTTGCACATGCGAGTAAAAATGATGGCGTTGCGAGTGCAAAAAAATATTTGGCCGCACTGGTGCGAATGACTTCTAACCATGTCAATGTTTGTCTACAAAATACACCGCAACATCGAGAAACATTTCTGGTGCAAACCATAGAATCACGTTGCGAATGCAGCATAAAAACTACACCTCCCATCAACGTTAGCAGTTTCGCGTTGTGACTCGCTAGTAGTCGCTTCTATCGAATCCAAGAGCGCGCAGAAAAAGCGGATAGTTAGACTAGCCAGCCAAGATGCAAAGATTGAAGAAATTAGTTCTTCTATCCACCGAAGTCATCGGATATAGGAGGAACAGGATGAGATTCTGAGAATGCAGTGAGAGAAGGAAAGGTAACCTAACATGCCTTTTAGCCCAGTTGACGTATTGGCTGCAATATGCAAAATATAGCTGAACGCTACTGACAACTCCAGGCTTCCATGCATGCTTGTTTGTTTACACCGAATACAAGCTGAAGTGCGAAACGAAAGTAGGTCTAACGTTTGCCTACTGCCCCCATCAATTCAGATATTTCAAATAAAAAATATTTTTTATAGTAAAAATATTATTATATATATATCTCCTTGATTAGCCTATGTTGGGTTTTGTGGAAGAGAAAATGGACTGTTTTAGTAGTAGTGCAGTATGCAGTCAGATGGGTCACCATGGGCATATTACTACAGATGGCTTCACAAATAAATAAATTAGCCTACATTTGGCAGGATACTTGATATACAGGCTACATGCAAATATGGCAATGTATTGTATTATTTTACATTAACAAAATGTAGGAAAATGGAACAGACTGAAAATAAAATAGGCACTGATCTTTAAAATCCTGTGTCCTGTAGCCTAAATGTTGTCAGTCATTCATAATATTTGCAATTGGTGCACTGGCATGTTTAACTGTTAGCTGCAGTGTAATGTTAGATTATGTGTAAGTTAAGTACAGAACTGACTGTGCGCCCAAATTTTTGTCTGTGCTCCTAAATTTTTTAACTTGGGCGCACAAGTGCTCCTGGAAAAAAATGCTAGTGTAGAGCCCTTCACTAAAGGCAATTGCTAGCAAGCTCACCAGATTAGTCTTGAGTTGTACTTGTTATGGTCCAGATATTCTAGAGAAAAATGAGCCTCTTTGGGCCTGGCCCCTGCTCTCTACTCTGGCTCATGTGCCCTGTGACTTTGTGCCAGGTGTCCGATTGACTGGACGAAGGGCAAGAATGTCACGCTGAAGACCATCAAGAAGAAGCAGAAGCACAAGGGCCGCGGAACTGTCCGGACAGTCACCAAGACCGTTCCCAACGACTCCTTCTTCAACTTCTTCTCTCCCCCAGAAGGTAACAGACCTACTCTTAAGTCCATGTCTGTTTTTTTTGTGTGTGTTTGTGTAATGGTTTGATCTAACCCGTTTTCTTTTTACATTTCTTCCCCCTGTAGTCCCAGAAAGTGGTGAAATGGTAAGTCTGTTAAAGTTGACATTTCATTTGGTTGTTAACAACCAAATGAGGAGGAGTAGTAGTTTATATATATTACAATTCAATATTCTTAGTCGTTATTCACCCACAACACAACTTTCTGTCATATCTGTCGGCTATATCTTGAAGTTGTGTGGTCTCTGTGTGCCAGGATGAGGACTCTGAGGCTGTGCTGGCTGCTGACTTTGAGATCGGTCACTTCATCCGCGAGCGTATTGTTCCCCGGGCAGTACTCTACTTCACAGGCGAGGCCATCGAAGATGACGACGATGATGTGAGCACTCCTCTCTGTGTCTCTCGTCTGTCTATTGCATTTTGTTTATCTGCCAGGGATGTGCCTTGTCTAACCCATTTCCATATTTTTCTCATCCTTTGCAGTATGATGAGGAAGGGGAAGAAGCTGATGATGAGGTATGTCTTTACGGACTATTATGTCACCATTACACCTTGTGTACTCAAATGTATGCCAAGACTTGTTCCCATCTTGTAATGGTACAATGACTTGGCTTGTTTACCACTCAGTCATTTCTGATAACACTGGTCATTTGTTGGGTCCCACGGTCTTCAACTATTGGGGAAACACAACTAACCTTCTATTGCTAACAGGAATTGGCATTATTTGTAAATTACGGTTAAATGATATTGGCATGACTAAAGCTTTGACCACATTTTCTTAGGAGGGAGAGGAAGAGGCAGATGAGGAGAACGATCCAGAATACGATCCCAAGGTGGGTTTTATGGCATGACTGGGCTGGTCAGCTGATCAGGGCATTGGACAGATTTCAACATACAGAACACATCAGTGGACTCAGATTCACAATAGAACTCTAAACTAGTCGGTGCAGCCATGTGCTTGTCATAAGCATATTTGGCATGAAATACAATTTCAATGCTATTATAAATAATATTCTAGATGGTGTGTAACATTATCTATGGTTATCCTATGAAGTAGTTTTAATTTTTGTAATACAAGTTATTTGTTTTATGGAGGAATATATGTGGGGAGAAATTGTTCTTTTTTGTTTATTTAAAAGAAATGCTTTTGATTGCATGCCACCATGAGTGTTTGCATTGAGCATCTTTGCTTAACTTTTAAAACTGCATGTCATTAAGCCCATAGAAATTTTAAAAAGCACCAGTGCGAACCAGTCTAGCAAACATGATCTTTGGGGAAATTCATCCAAACTCCACAATATTACTAAAACAGATTCTCCTTTGATGTGTGGCATGCATTCTCAACCAACTTAAGCTTGTCTGTTGTGAAGCTTTTTACTCTGCCAGATGCTTTTTTTTTTATTTTATTTCTTTGATTTGATCATAATTTATTTACTTTTTAAAAAAAAAAAATCATTGATGTTTTTCATCTCCAATCACTTGGGCACTTTTGTCAGCTCCTTTCTAAATTTTTCCTTACTAGGTGTAAATGATGTCTATAGAAATAACCCTATCTATCCTGGTAGGTACAGCTTGTAACTTGTTGGCTTAATGCACCCCGGCATCATCCCTTCCTCCCCCTCCATCCCCCTTTCATTCTCTACACACTCCCTCGTTCCTTCTCTACCCCTCTTCCTTGTTGGCTTTTCATCCATTTCTTGTCTCTCTTTTGCACTTATGACTAACATAAACTAATATAGTTGGTTGCCTTTTGGTTTGTTTGTTTAATTTGTTAAGGTTTTTGTTTTTTTCCCCTCCCTCCTCTTAACTGTAGTTAGTTTACATCAGTGCCTTTAATTCTGTATGTTGAAGATTGCCCAAACCCTCTCTTTGACCCTAGTTCCCTGTTTTTGGATAAATTGTTTCTATGCCAACTTGCCTTTTTAGTTACGATGAAAATGTTCTCTTGGTTGGTCGGGGAAAAGAACCTGATTGTGGTGATTTTAGTGTGTGTGTTTTTGTATTTAATTTTATTATTTAAAATGCACTCCGTGAACAGACTGTCTCATTTAGTCATTTTGGTGTGCCATTTTCCCCAAATCTCATTTGTGCCGTTTTGTCGTTATGAAGCCAGGGTGCCTTTTGATCCCTCCCCACAATGTCACTGCTTCACTTCCTGTATCCTCCATGCCTGGCTCCTCCTCTCGTCTCCTCCCCTCACTCTCTTCCCTTTCGATTAGAAACGACTTTGTTCTGATCTCCTACAGTGCTACTGTACAAGTTAGATCTTAAATGGTCCTGTGCAGTTAAACCCTCAGCCCAGATGTGCATTGGTTTATTGTAGTTTTTAATTCTGCTGTTCTTATGCCACAGTAAATAAGCAGTCGTTTTTTTTTTTTTTTTTTTAATTGGATTCGATTCAACTTTATTGTCATTGTGCAGAGTACAATACAGAGACAATGAAATGCAGTTTGCATCTAACCAGAAGTGCAGAAAAGTGCAATGTGATACACGGTAATAGGCACGTGGTGCATAAATGGTTTAAAATGAGTGGACAGACAGACAGGAAGGCAGCTTTTTTTTTTTTTTTTTTTCCACATGCAAACACTGAAACTGAGTTTTTGAAAATCTTCACTTTGACTGGAGTTTTTAAAAATAACTGTTTTCAGTGACCGAAAACAGTTTTCGTCTAGACAAATCTAGACCAAAAGGCCAAAACGCATAAAAAAATATCTGTTTTAAATATACCCGGCTACGTGTAGATATGGCCTTAGTAACTATACTGATCATTCTTGGCTTTGAAGTGTATCTACCATGGATGGGGGCATTTTGATCCCTTTTAGCACTTTCTCAGGGTAGTTTGTGCACAGCGGCACTCTTTGCGGCAGGTTTTCACTTAAGTGATCGTGGTACCTCCTAACAGTGCCAAGAAGGAAACATTTCCCTGAGCACTGTAGGCCTGTGAGTTAGTCATGCATATCATCTCACCTATAGACTCCCCATTTCCTCTGGTGACTGGTTTCTGGGACTGGCAAAGAAACAGTGTTGATGTTTTTAAACTGCATGCTTAATCGGCAGACTTATCAGATGCCTTGTGGCGCACTAGTTAAAAAATGTATGCAGTTTGTCTCATTGTTGACGTGACTTTAGTTCTCAGTAATCGGTCACCTTCCAGCACATAACAGAAACAACTAGTGTTGTGAGATGGTGTTGGGCATCTGATGTATGTGTGAGTGATTTTGTTTGGAGTGTTCTTGTGTTTTTTTTTATTTTATTTTTTTATCTACCTTAATTTTGAGTGCTTTTGTGTTCTTTCACTGCTTGTTTGAATCACTGAAGCTTCTAAATCTCATCATGTTTGTCTTGCAGAAGGACGCCAACCCCCCAGCGGAGTGCAAGCAACAGTGATGCCTGTGCCCCTTCCCCATCCGACGGCCTTGAGGATCAACTGCACTGTAACAGCTTCTGAAACAAAACATAGTTACTTAACGCCTTATAATGTTTTGTATTTTTCTTGGTAGAAATGATTTCACTAAACCAACAACAAAAAAAACAGATTCAGAATTTTTGTTACAACGAAGAAGAAAAAAAAAAATGAAACTCGGATAATGTGAGCCGTGGCTCTACATGCATAGTATTTTATTAGCTTTTTTTTGTTCTCTTATAATTTTTTTCCTCTGTACAAATAGTTAGGATGCAGAAAATCCCTCGGAGGAAAAAAAAAGCATGAACTTCACTGCTTAAAACAAAATGGGAAAAAAAATAGTTTGGGTTTTTGTGAAGTCTTTTGTCGTATCGCTCTTGGACAACAGCTGTGGAACAAATGTCTGCGTTGGGCAATGAGGGGGAGGGTGGGGTGAAAAAAAAAAAAGTGCACAAAAACCCTTGTTTATACGTTCCAACTCTGTAACCAATTCCGTGCCCCACTGAAAAGTAACCAAAGTTGTGGATGCCCTGGCTGCATGAAGTGAACAGTGTGCATGTGTGTGTATGTCTGTGTTTGAAGTTTTTACACACCCAATGAAAATAAGACGTTAAATGTATCCTACATTCTAGAACAAGGCCTCTGGCGCTCTGCGAACCTAGGGGAAAAGAGGCAGCCCAAGTAACTTGCAGCCAGTTACTGCAAGCCAAGTAATTTCCAACATTCTGATTATACAGCCGCCATTCAGAACATTCGGATATGCATATTGATCTGAGCTAATAGTTTTAAGGACCGCCTGAGCATTTTTACAGTATTTGGATGACCAATTATTAATCTTTCTCTACCTGATTTCTGGGGTTATGCTGAAATTTTAACGCCGTCAAGGGTAGGGTATCAAAAACATGGCTTGTTGTGGCCTTGCATCACCCTTACATTCCAGCAGATTGGGTTCCATCTGTCTCACGGAAGAAGCAAGGACTGGGTGGAGAACCGTCAGCGAGCCAGTGCCTAAACGGAGTTCCTTGATTGAGGCTCTTAGACCCACTGTTGCATGTCTAATCTTTTCTATAGCAGTTTGTACTATTTTAGAACATGTAGGCAGTGGTGTCCTTCCCCTAGAAAGCACTTTTGCCCCCGGTTAAAGTATTCCTACTCCCCCAACACCCCTTATTATTTTTCACAAATCTGAGAATTGTGTGCTTAGAGTAGCCTTACCAACGAAGCACTAGTGGCAGGCCAGGTTCCTATTCTGGAATTGTTTGAGTCGGTGGATTCTGTTTGGGTTCTCATTTGTCGCACATGGAAGCTTCTCCACTTCTATTTGATCTTCCTTACCCTGTTTGTTTTGGGAGGAATCCGTTTCAATCTAGTTGCTGACGTTAACAGCCCAGGGGTGTATGAGCGCGCTTGGGTGCGTGTGTGCATGCCGTGTGGACATGGCCCTGAGTGAGACCCAGTCAGTATCTTGGGGGTTCGGACTCTGGTCTGTCCCGTCCCTTGCCGCTGAGAGTAAGGCCCATCACTGTGAAGGGGAAGTGTGTGTGTGTGCGCGTGTTGTACAGAGGATGGTCTCCACATCATTGGTGACTGCTTGGGGATTGACGTTTTCTTGTAGCTCAACCCAGCAGGACTCTCCTCAACCAGACGAGCAATACTGTTTAAGGGGAACAAAGTGTAAAATAACACCGGTTCCGTTGGTCCTGTCAGTTAAACATTTTATGTGTGAACAGGGTGTGTGTGTGTGTGTGTGTGTGTGTGTGCCTGCGTTTGTTTGAGAGGCACAGGTGTCTAGCCTCTGCAGTGCTCCCTGGTATAGTACAGATAAGCCGTAGGATGAATAATGAAGAATGAGTACCTGTTGGGGGTCTAAATGGGATTGTGTTTGGATCCTCTAAAGCAGCTGTTGTCAAAGCAAAATGCCATGCTACAAAATACTAATGTACTCAATAAATCTGTACGTGTATGTATATTCATGAATAAATTGGTTAAACGTGACCCCTTTCTGTTCTGTGGTCTGTTTTTGTTTTTGCCAGTATGGTGTCCATGGTGTGGACAAGAGCTTGGAAGAGACTAGTTCTGAAATAATACAGTATAATGTATATAAGTAGTTTTATGTAATATGTGAGTAGGTGTTGATTCTGACCATAAGAAACAATTTTACCTATAGCTGAGTTAGTATGTGAAGTTTGAGGGAGTTAATGGCTTAACATAAACTGGTCCCTTCCTTTTGCTTGCCACAGATGGCAGTGTTGCATTGACAGTGAATAATCAATTACAAGAACAGTTTTATAGAGCCCAACTTATCCGGAGCCACTTAACCTTATACATTTCCACCCCTATTTTGGAGTTTTTCCTCGAAATTGCACACCGCCTACTTAAAATGGCCCTGTTGCCACATACTTTGACTTACAATCAAGTGCCTGACCTCTTTGGAAAGCTAAGGCCTTGTAGAATTTTTTGGTACCAATAGATTGACTGTGTGATGAACTATCAGAGAGTGGCAAAGGGTAGAATGATAGTTTTTTTTATAGGCGGTTATGCACATCTCTAGAAATGACCACATTCTGCCCTCTTGGTCACTTATTTTCTCTTGAAAACACCACTGAGGCCCACTACCAGGTCTTGTGAATCTGTATGTCAAAGTAGATCCTTATAGGATGAAGTATGACTGTGTGGGACCCATATTTGTGTGGGCATACACATGCGTTTTGCTAAGTGTCCATTTGGAGACTCCAAAAGGACCTTTGGTTACCCAAAACTAAAACTCTTCCTATACAAGAACCCCTTTATGCAGAACCATGATCTTGGTGTCAAATGAAAGGTTACAGTCTGTGTCTCATGATGGAGTGATCCCTGGAGAGCTTTGCAGTGGCTGTGCCATACATTTAGAGATGCATTATCTGACCTGGAACTCTTACTTTTGCTCCAACACCTTTGAGATTTCCATGAAAAAATGACAAACAAGGTAATGCAGCAAACATTTGTATTATAAAATGAAACAAAGGTAAAAATAGTAAATATTATTATCTCCCCCTTCCTCTGCCTCTCCCCCTGCTTCTTGCAGCACCCTTTCCTCTTTGTGTCCCACTGGTCTCAGCCACCGGCTCCTCTTCCTCAGACACAGGATCCTCAGCTCTTGATGTTTTGCTTGGTGGGACCCAGTCTTCATTGCTGTCACTGAAACAATTGTACAGATGGAAGTTAGACTCAGACCCACTAAAGTATATGAAAACCCTTCCCAACAACTTATACAAATTATATAAATGTGTGTACTCAGGTCACACCTCCCCTGCACTCTTTTTTACACAAACACACACACACTGCATTCTCACCTAACTCCCCTCCCCCAGATACCAGAACTATTCACACCTCCCCCTGCACTCTCTTTTACACACACACACACACACACACTGCATTCTCACCTAACACCTAAAAACTATGCACTAAACATTACAAAAGCAAACGAAACTGTATCTGTAACTGTATATGGATATAAGTAGTATACTCACAGCTCGAAATCAGGGTCCTTCCCAGCTAAAAAGTTGTGCTCCTCCTCGGAGTCGCATTCGGAGAAACTACTTTCGGCTCCTCCAGATCATCGATGTCCTCCGGTTCAACATGTTTCGTTTTTGCTTGTCTTTTTGGCATGTTTTTACAAACAAAAACCTTCAAAAACTGCCTCTTGCTTGTTCAGTAAAACACTTCCAAAACACTGCTTCGGTGACTATGTTTACGCATCTGTTTTACGCATTGAATTTAGCCGACAAGGAAGTAGAATGTGACGATGTGTCACATGTCTAAAGAAAGCTCTCCTCATTGGCTACACAGACATCTAGGTCCCATCTCATTGGCTCAATCAGACGCAGCGCTATTGCCATTCAAAGACTGGTTGTCAGATTCATCGCTTACGTGACTCATTGGCTTTGATGGCATCTATCTCGACTCTCATTGGTCCTACAGACATGTAATTGGTATCGATGGAATCAGAAGAGCCTCGTGAACACGCAGAGTACCGTGAATCCAGCGACAATAATGGAAGTAGAACCGAAATATATGGATTTCCGCGAAAAATAAGTTTTTACTTCGCTTCTTTTCGTATGCATCTGTTTTGTTTGTACTGGCGTGTACAACTACTCAATATATTGGCAATAAAACAATGTAGATATTTTACATCTATGGATTCTTACGAAAATTTCAAGACCAAGCATGCTGGGCTAACTTATTGGTACGGCCATACAGACAAGTGACAAAGTATGAACGCAGCAACTTTGGGGGGTGGTGGAGGGGGGTATTCTGATATGTTATATATCGGGATAAACTTATATTTTACACACAAAATATATGTTAATTCATGGAAAGCTTTACATATATCGATTCTTGAGATTCTCAGCTTTAAAATGGTATATAGCATGACTATGGTAGTTCATGATAAGGTGCAAAAAAATGCATGGGGGTTGTTGGGGGGAGGTGGGGGGCACTGTATTTGTCCCGAATTCGGGTCACTATTAATGTACTGGGTTTAACGGACATGTGGGTTATATGAATGATTTGTAGTTTTGAGGGAGGGTTTAGGAATAATATGTTCATTGATTTGGTACACCATAAGAAAAATAAGTCTGGAATGCCTTATTTTGACTCACATTTTTCACATGGCATTGTGTGGTCTGGTGTTTTAACAGAATAAGTTTAACTTTTAGACTTCAGCCATAGAACTACCTAGTGTAAAAAATAGAAGTGGAAACTAG
The DNA here is from genome assembly GCF_018492685.1 of Alosa sapidissima. NCBI lineage: Eukaryota > Metazoa > Chordata > Actinopteri > Clupeiformes > Clupeidae > Alosa > Alosa sapidissima. The sequence goes on along the minus strand of NC_055978.1, from coordinate 14,273,570 downwards.
TTTAGAAGCCATGGCCATTAGTTGGACAACCTAAACCATAATCTGACACATGATCTTATGGAAAATGCTGGCATGTTTTTCATTTGGAGACCCATTTCCTAATTGCATTCGATTCTCTTGCCGTCATTTCAATAGCTGAAAACGTGTAGCCTAGTCCTAAATTTGTGTTATGGAATGTTGGGTTACATGTGAGCCCATTAGTGTGGTAATGCTTTGCATTGAGAGTGACTGACATTCACTACAGTAGCCATGTGTGTCAGGTTTTCTGCAACATGAGACTGTTTCCTCTGGATGTCATTGGGGGGCGGTCCGCACAGCCGTAGCCGAAGAAAACCCTCGTCGAGAACAACTACATATCTCAGTTAACGCTGCTCTCTGGTTGACACCGGAGCCCGCACGGGAGATAAGGAACCGTCCTGCCTGGCTGATGTTCACACACTGATCTCTGAGCTAAGCGCCTGGGTCTTTCACCCTACTCGCATCCAAGAACGATTTGGCGTCCTCTGATCATGCTGGAGAACGGCGGCAAGGTGCTGAAAGAGGGGCTGCTGGAGAAGAGAAGTGACGGCTTGCTGCAGCTGTGGAAAAAGAAACGCTGCGTGCTGACAGAGGACGGACTGCTGCTACACCCGCCGAAACAGCATGACCACCCGCACTACCACCATAATCATGACCATCCGCACCACCATTATTTCGGCAAAGTCAAAGAGCTGCACTTTGCCAACATGAAGACGGTGGACTGCGTGGAAAGAAAGGGGAAATACGTCTACTTCACGGTAGTCATGACTGAGGGCAAGGAGATAGATTTCAGGTGTCCGCAGGACGAGGGCTGGAACGCAGAAATCACTCTGCAGATGGTGCAGTACAAAAACCGTCAGGCGATCTTGGCGGTTAAGTCTACGCGACAGAAACAGCAGCTACTCGTGGCTCAGATACCAGGAGGTCAGAAGATGATCAGGAACTCGCCAAATGTTGCCTGAACCCCGCAATCGACATTGACATTTGTGGTAAGCCGTTTATGTGATCAAGAGAGAGAGCAAGCTCTTTGTAGTCGGGCACACTCAGAGCGCACAAATCCACGCTTAGCCGCAGCCATATAAGGAATATCTCGTGCAAAATGCTACAGCACTTTAGCAACCTCTGATATTTGATAAGGTTCAGGGTATAGTCTCATTAGTTTCATTATCTTGCTTTGCCTAGTGATACTGCATAGTGTATAGCAGTCTTTACGCGTAGCCTAATAGGTCCAGGTTACTAGGCGTTTCTACTAGGTGTTTTTATTTTTACACAGAATTTAACACACCAGAGGTTTGAAGACCTCTGCTATGACATAACATCATATTTCAGTTTATTAAGTTAGTAGAAATTCGAAGGAGCCTTGCTTCAAGCACGAATAAGAAGATTCATTAAATTTCGTTTACAATATTCTATAGCCTACAGCTTACCAAGTGAACCGCTGTGAAAGCTATAGGTGACAGGTTATGAAATAGTATACTGACATATCCTTTGCTGTATTATTTTCACCCGTGTGTAATTTGGATACGTCCCCTTCGAGCCCTCCTGCTATTTTGGTTGACGCACGGAAGTGTTTCCAGTTGGCGCGCGGATGGTTCTATGACCCTTGACCTGAGTCGGTATAATTTATTTTGCCCGCAGGTTACTCGGACGTTGCGCGCGGGGTGAATGGAGTGGTCCGGCCACCGGGTTCGAGACATCCGAGCACCAGCCAAGGAGCTCCGTGCTGAGGAAAGACAAGATGCTTCCTCAGTTCGTAGCTCCCTCTCACCTCAACCTCTTTGACTCTGACTCGGCTTCTTCTGTACGGGACTGTTCAGTGGAAGAAGAAAAGCAGAGAGAGAGAGGGAAAAATGGAGGACAGATGGTGATGTGTTTGTCATGAACGACATCGACTGACTCAAACGATGTTGCCTGCAGTATGGTTGTCTTATTTATTCTTAACTGTATATATTTTTTATATCTGACCATATAAATTTAACCTTTTGTGAACGATGATCAGTTGTGCATCTGAGAGTCCTGTTAAAAATCTCAAGAAAATTCCAGAATAGTGACTGTTTCCATACCATTTCCCTGGAAGTAGGCCGATAGACTTTATTCAGACAAAGCATGTAATGGCTCAAACATCCTCTCAGCTGATTTTCTCATCTTTTAATTAAACCAAAGATTCACATTCTTTTATTTTACAATAATGAAGACAACTAATCTTTAAAGACAAGCAGTTAAGTGATATGAAATAATCCAATCAATTGTGTCAAATCAAGATGTCTCCTTATAAACATGCCATTATTGCAAATGAAACATGTTATTTGAACAATAATGTCTGCTCCGAGAGCACCATGAAGAAGCTAGCTAAGGAACATGATCAGACATATGAGTTCATCTTTGCTGATGTCCTGCAAAGGCTAGTTTTACCCCAGAAGATTTTGGGGTTCTGTTGGACTGTCAGTGGCTGCACCTCCACTGTAACCCCATGCTCTTGAGATACAGTGGACATCTGCCTCACTGCTGATGATTTATGACCTCCCTTTGGACTCACTGTTTGATTGTTTGTTTGTTTGTTTTGTGCTTATTTTGATCTGAGAGTTATTTTCATACTACTTAAAATATACATTCCATTTCCAATGAGCAGTGGCTGTTGTGATATATTGGTCTTTCCTTCTTATGATGTGTGTGTGTGTGTGTGTGTGTGTGCGCGCATGCATGTGTGTGCATGTTTTGGTAGTTGTCAGGCAAGGTGAACCAAAACAAAGTGGGTCACACTTGTCGCCTTTATTCATTTACACTGCGACTCTCAAGAGTGCCGTCTGTCTCTCCCTCTCCAGCCATTTGCTGTGAACTGTACACCCCACTGCTCTGGCTATAAGTAGCCCCAGTTCTCAGAATGACATTTCCCTGTCCAGGGCTGTCATTGAGATAAACTGTCAGCCAGGCGCTTGTGCCTAACCCCTGCCACCCCCAAAACCCCCCAAGCTCAGTCAGGCGAACTCAATTACTGCCCTCGCAGGACAGGCCAAGCGTGTGGCTTCCACTGGCTGGTCAGTATATTTTGGAGATTGTGGTGGGGTGAGGTGGGGGTAGTGGACCACATGCACATAGGGAAGCACTGCACACAGTCTTGTTTGGCATATAACAAGTCAGCTTCTGTGCGGCATTATGTGTGGGATGTGCACTGGATGTAGGCGTGTGGGGCAGCCGTGGCCTACTGGTTAGCACTTCGGACCTGTAACCGGAGGGTTGCCGGTTTGAACCCCGACCAGTAGGCACGGCTGAAGTGCCCTTGAGCAAGGCACCTAACCCCTCACTGCTCCCCGAGCGCCGCTGTTGATGTAGGCAGCTCACTGCGCCGGGATTAGTGTGTGCTTCACCTCACTGTGTGTACACTGTGCTGTGTGTGTTTCACTAATTCACGGATTGGGATAAATGCAGAGACCAAATTTCCCTCACGGGATCAAAAGAGTATATATACTTATACGTGTGTGCCTGTCTGTGCTCTTTTTGGAAGAGATGTCTAGACAAGTGTCTGTTGTGTCTTCACAGCCTGAAATGAGTATCCTATGTGTGTGTGTCTGCGCATCCTGTGTTTGTGTGTGTGTGTATGTGTATCTTGTATGTATGTGTGTGTGTGTGTGTGTTTGTGCTGTCCTCAGTCGTGTGGCCCCACACAGCAGCTTGTACGCGGCATCACGCGTGGCGTGTGTCCTGCCGCGTGGCCTGCCGCCTACAGCTTACAGATGATTAAGTCATGCTGACAGACTGAAGAGCCCAGCCACTGGCTCTGCTGGTCTCCATGGCACGGATGAATGGGATTCCTTCAAGCCCTCCTCCAGTGCATCATGGGAAAAAATGTTACCAGATAAATATGTGGCTGACGTGCAGTATGGAATCGCATACATCCATATATGCTTACAGCCGACACACAGCCAAGATTGCACATCAGAAGTACACACAAGCTATTACCAGATAAATATGCTTCTAATGCACTGTGGAAACACAGATACAACACAGAGATACTCAGACACAAATCCATCAAAGTGAGTGCACAGCACACACACACACACATCCTTTTCTAGCTAAATTGATTTCTGCTGGTGTGGAATGTCATTCACATGACTTTCAGAGGATGTTGACCCATTGTGATCTGCACCACCCACCCATCCCATGGCCCTAGCATCACATGTGAGCCTCATAGTAACATGAGGCTCTGTTCAGTGGCACACCCTGAGTCACTTAAACCACACTTCCTGTAATTATTGACCTATTATGGGCCCATTGTGTGAAACTCTTAGTCACTGATTAATAAGAAAGTGTACACTAAGGTACGTGGTGATGGTACCGACATTATTACATGGAGTCCACATAATCTTATCACCATGTGCATGACTCCATTTCCTGGCCGGCATACTTTTCTGTGTGGCAGTGTGTTTTTGGCAGTGTTAGTGCGTGTTGTTCAGAGGCTTGGCGCGACATCTGGCACTGGAGCCGTTCCCATATCTGGAGAGGGAAAGCAATGGTTAATCAGTGGTGTGAAGAAACACATTTCTTTTCCCATCTGTGGTTCTCCTCTTTTCGCCCTCTTAGGTTTCTCTCCCTCCTCTCTTCCTCGTCTCTCTTTCTCGTACCTTCCGTCCATTTCCCACCCCCTCCCTGTCTGTCACTTTCTGTTTTTTCTCCCTCACTTTCTCACATCCCTCTCTCATTTTCCATGCCTTGTCAATTCACGGCATATCTGTATCCACTCTCTTTTTTCTCATTCTCTCACTATCTCATCATGCTCTCTCTACTTTCTCTCATTCTGTCTGTGTCTTAAAGAAGTAAGTTTTTTTATGAGAAAAAACAAGCCTCCATCAGTGAGTACAGTATAATAGGCCTCTCTCTCTCTCTCTCTTCTCAAATTCAAATTTAAATAAGCTTTATTGGCAAGACAATAATATTGTGTTGCCAAAGCTTATATATTTGGTATAATAATACAGATAAAAAATAATGAAAGAAAATCTCTCTCTCTCTTTCCCTCTCCCTCTCTTGCTCTATCTCTCTTCCCTACTCTCTCACTCCCACACTGCCTCTCCTAGCGCCTGAGAGGCACAACGGAGGCAAGGGAAGATAACCTTGAGCTTTTTCTCTCTCTCTCTCTCTTTATTTCCCGTCCCTTATCGCTCCCTTTGTGTGGCTTTGATAGCGCGTAACAGGATCCTGGAAAGAGCAGCAGTGCCCCGTGCATTTAAAGCAGAGATGCCACACTCTCACAGAAAAAAAAGAGAGAACGGCACAGAAGAGAGTACACGGGTAAACACAAAAATATATATATATAAAAACGATGAGCATGAAGAAACAGAAACAGCAAAGTTTCCCTTGTAGAGTGTGAAAAGAGCTGACGCAGGTCTGCTACGGCGGCAGGGTTTCCCCACCTGTTCTGGAACATAAAGCCCACCAGGTCCGGTCCAAATGCCAGGTCAGCTCTCATGTCAGTTTGGACCCACTGAACATAATTAGCTCAGTGAACCGTTGATTTCCATGACGGGCTGCCCTGCTCTATGCTGTTCCCTGGAAATGGCCTGACGTGACTCAAAAATACTCAAAAAATAGAAAGTGTGTGTATGTGTGTGGGTGCATCAGTGTAGGACTTGGAGAGAGAGAGAGAGAGAAACAAACACAGTGGGTAGCAGAGAAAGAGAGAGAAGGAGAGGTTGTTCACATACTTTTGTTGAGATTATGAAGTGCTCTTAATGGCTAGAACAGCAAAATAAATCAGTCCTAATCAAAGCTTCACCATAACTATTTATATGGCTGTACGCATGAATGGAGGAGGACATAGTAGAAACAGAAGACACATGTCTCCAGTCACAATACAGTGTACAGTACTCCAGTAAACAGCATCACATAGCATAGAAATGAGAAAAAATCAGTTTCAGTTCAACAGCACATGAGGCTGTGGAGCTGGTTTGAAACCATGGGGCCTCTCTCTCTCTCCCCTCCCCCCTCGTTATGGTGTAGGAGTTGTGAACGCAGCAGCAGGGGTAAGAGATCCGACTGCAAGAGAGTGCAGGAACAGAGGCGTCGTTCTGCTCCTAAATCAGCCGTCTCTGAAGGGCATATATCTACTCGCTCCGCACCTGTTCCACGACCACCGCAGAGCCCCCCCCCCCCCCCCCCCCCTTCCTCTCTCTCTCTTCCTCTCTCTCTCTCTCTCTCTCTCTCTCTTTCTCTCTCCAGCAGCAGTGGTGGCGGCAGCAACAGCGGGGTAGAATTAGTTCAGCTGTTGCCCCTTCTCAAACGCCGCCCCGCGTGCACCACTGGATGTACTGTATGAGCGTAGGAAGTGGTGTCTCCTGGCCCCACATTGCCCTCTGCCCCTCCTGGCCTCTCCAATGGCCGCAGAATTCACAGCAACACAGGCCCCCGCACCACGAGCAAGTCATAAGCAAGAGCTCCAGCCACTGGCATGAGACTACAGAAGAGACATACTAAAACTGCACAGACAAGAGGGCATGAGACTTTGCTTATGCTTCGTTAGTGCTTGGAAAGCGTGCTTGCTGCGTGACATTAATTGCATGCAGGAATAGATTTAGAGACATTTACATTCATAAGTTTAATGAGCTATGTGCCAAAGAAAAAAAAAGAAAGTGCTAGTAAATCTGCATTTTTGAGTTCATGAAATCCCTACATTCATTGTGTAAGATACTACAAATACCCATTTCTATGTAAAATCCATAGTGTTTATTGGGAATGTCTTGGGAAAGGGTAGCCATTTGAGTTCACCACCATCATGTGGATGCAAATCAAATATTAACCCTGATGGTTTGCTCTGTTGCTCTGTCTCTAAATTTCCGTTGTCGTCTGTAGTCTCCGAAGTTCCGTTGCTGTCAGCATTCGGATAAATGCAGAGTCAGTAAGGTGCCTCAGGGTCAAACAGAACGAGGTGGACAAGGGGACATGTCCTTTGCTTTTCTAGCTCTGTCATACACACACACACAATCATTCTTTCATGTACACACACACAGAGAGAGAGAGAGAGAGGCACCCACAGACAGACACACACACTCTCACAGTTTTACAGAGTTTTTATGTCAACAGCCAGGTTGGATCTTTTATGTCTTGATCAAATTAGAGTACAAACGGATGTGGTCTGTCTGTTTTCATGGGACTAGTGTTCCATAGTCAAGCGCTCCCGAAGTTCAGAACCTCTTACAGGAGGAAACAACCACTGTGATAGGAACAGAACCTCTTACAGGAGGAAACAACCACTGTGATGGGAACAACAGAACCTCTTACAGGAGGAAACAACCACTGTGATGGAAACAGAACCTCGCAGGAGGAAGCAACCACTGTGATGGATACCTCATAAGCCATAAGCCTCCCACTCTACAGTGCATTCGACAGCACTTCTTCTGTTGTTGCCTACAGCTTTATCTTTTGTGTGAAAGGAAATAGTTTGTGTTTGTATCGGAAACTAAACTGTAGTCTGTGGAATGGGAGTCTGAAAAAACAGGCAAATACAAAGCCCTGTGGTTGAGCCGTATTTGCATGAACTGAAGGCTGCGTGGGATTTATCTGCCTTAACTGAAAAGCAAACGATTTCCTTTAGAGAGACGTTTAGCACTGTGGGGAGTCAATGGAAATCAGGTGAACTGAACAATGCTTCTCCTAATACAGGCGTGAAGACAGCTGCCATTTGACTCCAAAATTGAACATCAACTCGTTTGAATGACTACATAGTTGAATTATTTGTAGGAAATTATGTAAATTGTATCCTAGCTGGGAAGGTCATTTTCAAATGAAAATGATCCGGCATGTGCTGCATGCTCTTTATAGTTGAATCTATCATCCTTTGAGTTTGTGTCAGAGGACAGACCACATGCATCAGTGTCGCCAAAGAGTGCACGACATTCATGTGGTCAAAAGCCAGCTCTTTTAAGTGTGCCATCTGAAAGTAATAACTGGGTTGTTGTGTCATGCATGAAAAAAAAAAATGGTGCACATGGTGCAAAACTGTGTCAGTTTGAACCCTCTTGTGAGAGAGAGAGAGCCTAATCTGCAACTGCCACTTTTGTTTAACCAGAAAGCAGTATGCATTCAATGCAATGCAATAAAGCCATCATAAAACTCAGACAGGTGGTATTTGCATACGAGGAAATTGACGACACAGGTGTTTGCAGATCACTGAGGCGGTGATCTCAAAAGCATGCCTTTATTTGATCTATTTATACGACTATGTGTATGACTGTGTCCGTATAATCTATTCTTTCTAATCTGATGTCTTGTGCATGATTAATAGGGTGCATATACTCCTACAATTACAGCTATTAGAGATATCATGTATAACTGCTGACTCAGTCAATGCAGTTCCTTGCATACTACTGTTATATACACTTTGAAAAAGTGACGAACAAAGGACACTACAACAGCCACAGCATGTAGCCCTGATGACATCTTCCCAGGGTCCACTTTTGAATACATCTCTATAGACCCTTTCAACAGCATACACAAACATGTGCGTTCCCACGGCATTTCCGGTGGCACAGAAAACAACATTGAGCCAATGGTAACTTTTGGGACAAAAATAAATAAATATATATTTTAAAGTCGACATTTTGTAGTTGGTTTTGTCGGTTAAAGTCCGATTCATTTTCATTTTGTTGGTTTCGAACGTTTCAACTGGAAACCTTCTAGGAACAGATTGAAAGGGTCTATACTGGGAAGTATACTCTCCCACTGATGCTGCACTGTGGCCCACACTCTTCCTCTCCTCTCCTGTAGGCTACTCTCCACAGCCTCCACCTCTACACACCTGCATGAATGTGTGCTCAAGGCACCGCAGGCTGTTACAAGATAAACGGCCTCGTGTTCGGATGTGCGCTATCCACAGCTAAAGCCCCTAGGAGCTCGACGGGGGATTCACCTAGCTGACAGGAGCTCTGCAGTGACAATGCGCTTGTCAGACGAATATGCTTCTCGGATGTCTCCGGAAGGGTGGCGTTCTGGTGCCTGCTGGTGAGACTGGTAGAAAGGGCACTCCCTTAGCTAGCTCCCTTTATTTCCACTCTCCGAAGGCTAGATCCCTTCATTCCGCACTAGCCTTTTAGCAGATTAAAGGTCTGAGGTGCCTATATTCTGTGGTAAATTTCCGTCTGAAACTTGGGTGTGTCATTATGTAGTAATGTGTAGTAAATGTGTGTGTGTGTGTGTGTGCGTGAGTCGCATGTCAGTGTTGTTTTGAGTGAGTCAGCAATAGAGTTTTATTATAGCAACAGAGCAGTCATTGTGTGTGTGTGTGTGTGTGTGTGTGTGTGTGTGTGTGTGTGTGTGTGTGTGTGTGTGTGTGTATGTGTGTGTGTGTGTTTGTCTCAGATGCAGGTATATTATGGCTGCGGGGAAAAGAGAGACATACCCTCTTGGCCCCGGCATCCTACATTTCAGACTCTGCATCAACAAAACACAGCTTGAGACCATTCTCTCCATTTCCTCTCCTTTCTGTGTTTTTGCAGTGACCGCATCCACTCTCGATAGATAAAAGTACTATGTTGCCTCCATAGAACACCAGCAGCACAACGTGTCAAATCTTATCTCTATTTGTGGATGCAACTCGACAATTAAAACAAAAAACAAATACTGATTTAGTTTTACAGAAACAACATAATAAAGCCAGTAAAATCATGATACTCCTCAAACGTTTCTTACAGTGACATTTGTCTTGTGTCTCTCAGTTTGTGAGCTCGCGTCTAAAAAAAAAAAAAGGAAAAAGATTCACGCTGTTAAGTACCCAGTGCAGAAAATTATAGCCTGAGGTGGTGGCAAACGTCTTCAGGTGTTCCAAGTGGCGCTTGAATGTCAGCTGAGACTGATTTGAGAGCATTGCGTCAGTGCACCAGGGTTGGCGCCTGCCAGTGGGTGGGAGGCATACGATATATGAGAGGCCTCGCCTCGCTTCGCACCCCCCCCCCTCCCCCTATCATCATGGCTTTCGTGAAAACCGATCAATCCCCCCCCCCCCCCAACCTAAACTGATGTCACCAGGGATTCTTCAATGAGCACACACAGGAAGTCACAGATACTCATTACCTCCTTTCCCACCACCACCACCGCCACCAGTCATCTAGTCAGTATGTGTGAAATAATCAGATGACATGGTTGGTAACAGTGGCGTGTTGAAGCATTGACTGCTGAGCTTTATTTCTCTGTGAAACCTAACCCCTCGGCAATCAGTGTTATTTTCTGCATCGCAGCGACACATCACAAGCTGTGCTGTCTCCATGGGGTTATATGAAGATGCTACGCATGTGTTTAGGCCTAATGAAGACCTGTGGGGAGGAGGGGGTGGGGAGCTCTCCCACCCAGACTTCCTCACTGTAGATTAAAGGAGTCAGGGACGGATTTGTGCCCTTGTTGTTGAGGGGCTGTGCTCGTGCTGAATGTGAGGAGATTAAGTCGCTGGGCTTTGTTAATGTGCGGCCGTGGCCTGGATAAGACTCGCGCCTTTTAAACCCTTATCGTGTGGGCCAGCTGCAGCGACCTCCTGGCCAACCCCCTCTGATAGCTGCACTTCCTGCCGGTCATTAACACGAGGCTCTTGGCAGGACTCCGCAGCTCCCCGGCTTGTATTTCTTTGTAGCACATTCATAGACACACACACACACACACACACACACATACACATATTCTTTCATGTAGGGACACACACACACACGGGACACACACATGCAAATGCACACATCCACATTTGGACACAGGAACACATGTGTACACACACACACACACACAGGCACACACATGCACAGACTCACACACCCTGCAGCGATCCTCCTCTTGTTTCCAGTGTGGGTTCGAGGACAATGATCTCATTCACATTGCTTTGGGAAAATGTTTACGGCACCTCAGAGTGCTGACGGCCCCCATGTGACATTCAAGGCTGGAGCCCCTGGGGACAGAGACCAGGAGGATGGCAGAGAGAGAAATAGGGAGAGAGAGAGAGATTGTGGCTCACTTCTTTTTCAATGTGACCCTGTCTCTGGGGTAGGGCAGTCGCGTCTGTCTAAGAGCCTCTCTCTGGCCCGACAGAGTGGAGAGCACGTACATTCTGGCTGCTGCCCGCACACGCACACGCACACACACACACACAACCACACACAGATACACAGACACTCCCTACATACACACACACACCCACCCACCCACACAACCACACACATACTTCACACATGCTTTTCAGCACCTGCCACCATGCCCGCTGAGGCAAGCCGAGATTTGTGAGCACCACTCAGCACCAACCCGGGAGCCAGACCAAGCCAGTTAATCACAGGGAGATCTCTCCATCCATCTTCCCACTCATTCTCACTCTGTGTTCGGCTCGTCGGCCTGCTCTGCGTGAAATAATGACCCTCCTCAGAAATCAGACACAGGATGCCATCGCCTCTGTCTGTACCGCCCAGTTAAACTAGATTAACAGAGAGCACAGGTAACATACTTTACATAACTCCTGATAAGCCTCTAATCTGTTATCCACTCTGGCTTGCTTTCAGGCTCAAAAAAGAGCAATTAACAAAAAATCAAAAAGTAATTAACACATTATGAGTGATGTTGTTAATTTCCCCAATACAGTTGCTTTTAATTCATTCATCAATCATTGCAGTGATTTACACTGGTGGCATCTCTCAGGAGTAGGTAGGCAGAGACAGCCAGGGTGTTTGGGTGGGGGGTGATGGAGGAGTGGACTCGTTTTTAAACGGTATTCGCTTGAGCTTGTCAGACTGCATAAATCGAGCGGTAAAGTGAAACATCCCCCCCCCCCCTCCACCTGTCTCTGTTGGCAGCTCGCACTGCGTGGCGAGTCCCTGTCAGTGAGCGTGCCACCAACTATTGTTGCCTCTGTTTGTCTGTCTGTGCAGTGCTCACTCCTTTTTTTCCATATCCTCGTCCCACCCCACCTCCACACACACACACACACACACACACACACATACACACTCCTCTTGTACTTTTCCACAGGCTGGTGTTTCTATGGAAACAAAGAGAATGGGAAGACGGTCAGGGCTGGGGTTTTGTGATGGAGTGCTGTCAGTGGCAGTGCCAAGGCTTCTTTGGTTTAAGTCGGCCCGATTGGAGAGAGTTCACTTGGGGCTGGGGGGAGAGACAGTAGCATGCAGGAGTGGTAGAACTGGGGGTGGAGGAGAGGAGGTCACAGAGGCAAATGCTTCCACCACTTGAACAAATCTTTATTTCATATTCTTTCCGTCATTGTTGCCCCAGTTGGACTGGATCTGTAGCCTGACGTAGCCAGACTCAATTCTATTCAGAATTTGAGTCTGGAACCGCAGCATTTGGAGGTGATTAAGGAGTGTCTTTCAAAAACCTGGAAAAAACCGACACAGGGAAAAAATGCTTCTGCACACAACTGGATAGACCTAACCATCAAGCGAAATATGAGAAAAAAAAAAAATTGGGAGAACAGCCAAAGCATCCTTGTTCTCGACAAATGCTTTAATAATTGTTTTCTGTATCATTGTGTATGTTATTGCACAGTCAATATCTTGTACAACAGATTTGATAGTGAAATCTAAACACCTAGCTTCTCTATTGGCAGCCTTTTTGTTGTAAACAAAATCAACAGAAGCTCAGGTGACTGACAAGGCACCATTGCTCATCTGTCCATCATGGTATAAAGCCCACCCAGATGATTTGATTGGTGTGCCCAGCTTTCCTATGAGCATAGAGGTTTCCCAATGGAACAAATTCAGACCGAATTTCCCAACCTCAAATTTTGTGGGAGGGGTTAAATTCAGACTGGCTTCCAGGCTACCGGATCTGTTTATCCTATTCAGATTTTTCATTGAACACAGCATCATTATGAATAGGAATGCCCATCCTTCTCTTTCTAATTCTAAGGGCCAAGCCCTTTTTTGTGATTGACTGATGTGTTTTTGGTATCATAGAGCATAGAGCATAGCCTTATGATATAATACTATAAGACTATGAGGTAAAAAAAACAAAAACATATACATTTTTTAAGTTTCCCCATTAGAGTGTCTTTAATATAATGTGTGGTCGAATGCAATCCCAAATAAAAGAACAGTGTATCCACACAAAAAAAAATGACTGGGATTAAATTCTTGGTAAAATAACCTGCAAAAAATTATGCATATCCCGTTCTGTCAATACTTCACAGCGCTGAAAAGATTCATTCAATGTGAAGAACAATACAACGCCAGGGCCTATACTACCTGCTGTAGTCAGGGACAGAGCCAGCCTGCTTCTGGGGTCTGTTCAGTTTGATAACACACATACAAGCCCAATTAAAGCTCTTAAATGAACTCAGTCCGAGCTCTAACGGCCTCGGGGATAAGTGGAAATGTATGAAAGGCTTCAAACAAAGGGAACATTAAGGGGACATGTGACAGTGCCTTATAAGTCGCCAGCTGTCACAAAGCAGGCACATCAAGGCAGCGGAATTACATTAAAGAGGAAAAATATGGCCGCCATGGCTGTTAAGAACCCTTTCTTCCCCTGCTAATTGGAAAGTAAAGACTTTAATCTTCCATTTGCCCTCCATCTCGGTCAAGACTCAACAAATAAAGGATCCATATCCTGGTAGGCAAACTCTGTGTGTGTGTGTGCATGTCTGTGTGTGCCAGTGAGTGTGTCTGTGTGTGTGTGTCTGTCTCTCGCTGTGTGTGTTTGTGTGTGTGTCTGCAAATTACATCTCTGCAGCAGCTGCTGCCAGTTCTCATGTTGACTGGTCATGTGTTTGCTTTTGAGGGGAACGGCTCATCTTTTTGTCTGCAGGCTGGGTCTGTTTGAGGTGAGGTGATACTGTCTGACCTTTCCAATTGCACCCCCTTAAAGATTTATAACCACTGATCAATATAGTTCTTCAAACACTCTCAGGTAAGAATATCAATGAAGAAAAGTTGTTTTTCAACATCACATTTCTCACATCTTGTGTGAGAAAAAGCAACCATTCAACAGTCTTTCAAGAAAGCTTGTTTTTCTCATGTTCCCTTAATGTGGAGTGTGGTAATGTTGCTGTTGTTGAATGATCTGACCATGGTAGTGGGTAGTTTCTCTTGAGTGTTTGTAGTAGGGTCAGCAAGGGGCCAGCAAGCTATCAGACCAGAGTGATGGACTGCAAATACGACGGAAGAGAAAGTCCTTAATACTTTGGGGGATGAGAGAAAGAGTGAGATGTGTGTGTGTGTGTGTGTGTGTGTGTGTGTGTGTGTGAGAGAGAGCGAGAGAGAGAGAGAGCGCAAGAGAGAGAGAGGAAAACAGCGAGTTAGAAATGAAGAGTGAGGGAATACTTAAAGGGATGGAAGAGAAAAAGCGTTAGAGATGAAGAGAGAGAGAAAGTGATAGAGCTAGGGAGAGGGAATGAGAGAAAGAGAGAGAGAGAGTTGTGAAGGCATGCTGTGCAGCAGTCCTCCTGGTTGTCCGTCTCTCTCCCTCTCTCTCTCTCTTTCTTTCTCTCGATCCTCTCTGATTGGTGCTGCACCTCAGGAGGGCTGACATTTGACCTCTTCCTAGGAGCCCTGGGATGGTGATACCTGCTCTGAATTATGATGCCATTGTTAGAGGACCTCAAATATGAACATCAGATCCAAGCTAGGTCAATAACCTGAAAGACTTCTCATTTTTTTCCAAGGTGAGAATATTCAGCACCTCTTTGCCAGCCAGTGCTGTTGTCTAAAACCGACTGCTGTTGTAAATCTGGCCGCTCTTGACAGGGTCATTAACCAAACCCCCGGTACCTGTCCTGGCCGCCAGATGGTTTGGATGAGTCTGGATGCTCTGGATGAGGACCCCTCAACAACAGAATCTCTCAGATGTGCATCCAAAGAGCTAACCTGGCCCCACCCACCTAGTATCTCTGTTCATTTTCATCTCACTTGAGATACTGGTCAGGCACCTGACAATACGGCCAATCAGCAACGAGAAGGGATGGGATTAGTTTCAAAATCGAAAGTGGTTGTGGTAAACGGTATAGCAACACCTGCAAACATAAAAAGAAAGAAGAATTAGTAAATTTATGTACAGCAAAGGTAGGCCTAAATACATTGTTTCCTGACTGCCGATGCTAGAGTTGGAAACGTTTTGATCCTCCCACAAAGTAGCAACAAACCCAACAGCCTTATACTGTTTTCTGTCTCTGTCTGATCAGAAGTGGGAATAAAGACTGGCAGCTGTGGTCAAAATTGCTGATAGTTAGGGGAATTTTAGTGACGCAAAAAAAAAAAAAAAGAATTGAGAACAATGAGAGAAAATGATAGCTTGTCTGTCACCGACACCGATTCTTTTGTTTGCGTGACATTTCTCTCCTCTCTCAGCAATAATGGCAGTGACATTGAATGTGTTTGAGGTGTGTGTGTGTGTGTGTGTGTGTATGCACATGATATGTGGCCGCAGCTTTCCACCTCACTTTGTTTTGCTCATGCATGGGGTCCGTCACTGGCCGGGAAAGCCACGTGTCGACAGAATTTGTCATCCACTACCGTAAAACATCTGGCGACCATATGTCTGTGCTGTACCCATATACAGACACACACATCACAGGCGGCTGTGGCCTTTGTTTCAAACTCACCACTAGAACAAAAGACACCATCCATTAGCGGATATTAGCCATCTAATGCGTCACAGCCTCCTTATCTTTTATGAGCTTGAGCGTAACCTCTCAGTTTCCTGTATAAGGCGGGGAGAAAAGAAACCATCATCACGATGACTTTAACAGAGCCACTCCTGCCCTGTTAAATACACAGAGATGCTTCACTGGGAGCTCAATCACAGACACAGTAATTTTCCATGCATCAGCCAGCCAAATGGTCACTGATAGACATGATAGTGTTCTTATTAAATCCTAATTGGACTCTCTCCAGTATGAGCTAACTCTGCTCCTAAAAGCCTGGCATCGTTTTCCTACTGTCTGAAATGGGACCTCAGTCGCATTGCAGCAAGTGTGATTGACGGCTGTATGCTACGCATGACTGGCACTTTGTTTGAGGAATGCAAAAGCCATCACATGCTGGCTCAGGTCCAAACACATTCAATATTTGCTCAAGTAGAGGTGTATTTATTTCCCAACCGTTATAAATATATTGATAATAGGCAACACACACCCAATGTCAAAAATTGTTTACTTACCAGTCTCGAATGAGGCAACCGTGTGTAGTGTGTCAAGTTCAATGGCTAATCACAAATAATTCAGGTAACTGACACAGTTAATTACTGAATGATTCATCTTTAAATTGTAAATTCAGATTCATATCACATCATACATTAACAGTCTGTATCTCTTAATTGACAAGTAGTAAAGATAACAATTTGACTGAATACAAAAGATTTAGATAATGCACTACCGTTGTTTATCTTCTACCCTGTTCTAGCTTTTGGCAGAACAGGAAAACTAATTTGGATAGACTATCCAGCCTGAATACCCACTTTGTAGAGATGCACTATAAATGTTCTTCTCCTTCTCCTCCATACACATTCACTAGTTCATGAGAGTTGCCCTTGATGGGTCAAAGCTTGTCGCCCGAAAGCCTGGCAAAAACACAGGGCAGCCATTGTGCGGTCGACCACAAAGCTGCTTCGCTCCGAGACGGCCGGCATAGGATTCGAGACGACAGCTTTTTGCATATCCTCTGCTGGATTTGTCTTCGCTTTTTCTGGAGTGTGCCCATCGCTTTTCTGTTCCCATTCGCTCCGCGGCTGAGGGCACAGTTTGTCTCCAGCTCCTCAAAGGCTCACAAGAGAATGCACTAGACAAGAGGGCCATTCAATTAAGACAACAGCCCCAATTACTTAAACTCCTCTACAGAGAAATTAACTGTGTGAGCATAATAGTGTTTTCAGTGTGAGCATAGCAATTTTAAAATGAACACGTCAAACAATTATAGTGTTTTTCTGAACTATGATGTAGCACACCACTAAACCGAGCAGTGATACTTCATATCCATTTGAATATAAGAGCATGATACAACATCTGTGTAATAACTTGGTAATAATTACTATTGGAATAAATCTAGTTCAGCTGCTCAATTCACTTGGTGAAAATGTTGTAATGAAATATTGAGATAGTGACAAAGTTACATGGTTCTGTGAATCACAAGTTGGCTCTACAGATAGTACAGTCTTTTGACATCCTACATAATGTAATATCATGTAACATAATATATAGCCCTTCTTCAAGACCAAATTATTCCTCGGGTTATTCCATCTGCACAGTTCTTGATCCAAAGGAGAGAAACACTCAATCACATCAGCTGACTCAAAACATGGACAGAAGGGAGAATACACCCTAGTAACACTTTTATTCTGTAAATTGATCTTTCACACCTCTGGGCATTTGACCGTTAGCTGAGGCTGACTAGAGCTGCCCACGGGCAGACAGTGAGGCTAGCGGCGACTGAATGCTGATTAGTGGGTGGGCAGTGGGGTGGAGTGGAGTGGGATACTAATTAACAGTTCCCTGGTGTTAGTACCTCCAGATGGGATACAGTTGAATGAGGATCTCCAGAGGGATTTCTCTCTCTTTCTCTCTCCCTCTCTCTCCAGCTCTCAATGTGTCTTCTCTTTCACTCCCAGCCTCTCTTCCCTCCTTCTTTTTCTCCCATTCAGTTTAATTCAATATTAATCACCAAGATGACCAATGCACATTGCATTGTCAAAGGATGTTGGAGACAGCACGCAATCATTTATTAGCAACAGAAATGATTTGAGTCTTATACATCTCTCTTTGTCTCATTCTGTCTTTATCTTTTTCTTTCTTTCATCTTATTTTTTCTCTCCCTCTGTCTCTGTCTATCTCTGTCTGTCTGTCTGTCTCTCTCTCTCTCTCTCTTTCTGTAATTCCCTGTATTCGGTTCAACTTAGCATTAATCATTTACATGGACAAATACACATTTCCATGATCAAAGCATTCTAGAGAAAGCATACAGCCATTACCGACATAAAACTGGAAGTCTATTATCTCTCTCTCTCTCTCTCTCTCTCTCTCTCTGGCTCTCGCTCACACACACGCTGGAATAGTTCACAGATGGAAAGTGGACCAATTTGCTAATTCTTTCTCTCAAGTATGTATACATAGAAAGTAGATGAATTCCTTGTTTTCTCTCTTGAACACTCCATTTAGCAAATATGTTCAAATCAACGGTTGTGTGCACTCATACAACAGGTGTACATGTGCCTACCCCCACAGATGAATTAATGTAATAACTAGATGTACCACATAGCGGTACAAAATATGACCGCCGCTCAGTCCTGTACATCCGTTCCGCGAAAATAAATCACACTTCAATTTGTCTCCATATTTTACTCCATCCCCCACTCTTGAAACGTTTGTGTATGCTTGTTTGGCATGCCTGAGTGTGTGTGTGTGTGGCTGCACAGAAAGTAACCTACTGGTGCTGAAAAGGTGAATAGATTGTAGAATAGCCAAAGAAGATGTAGCATTGTTATAAAACCTTTAAAATCTCTAAACAATCACAAGTAGGGCAGTTCATCACAGTTCATCCATTGCAACTGGATTGATGAAAGGTCACTTACACCTGTAGGCTACATTGTATTTGGGAAAAGCAAAAGGTATCAGCATAATGTTTTATTTATTTATTTATTTATTTATTTATTTATTAAGAAACAAAACATCTCTGTCAGTTCCATGCCGTTTTCAACAGCTATCAAAAACAAAGGTAATTTTTGGATGGATGGATTTTTTGTGAATGTTTCTTCTTCTACATAAGATTTTAGTCATCTTTAGTTATTGTCAATGCACAAATTAAGTAACAGTAGTCTGAAACGTTATTGTTAATGCACAAATTAACTAACAGTAGTCTGAAACGAAATGCTGTTTTACATCTAACCCAGTGGTCCCCAAACTTTTTCTTCCGAGGGCCAGCTCAATATGCCTGGCTCCAAGAGAGGGTCCAGAGACTCGGAGTAGTTCTATATCAGTAACCATAAATAGCTTAGTGCTGTGAACAACAGCAGTCTACCTTAGTTGAATATTCTATTACATTTAATCATAGGCTATTGCAATGTAATACCATTGTTAGCTGTGTTTATATTGTCATCATGCCATATCAGTGTAAAATTAAATAATTCTAATTAAAAACCGTTTGCATTCCCAAAAGTATTAGCAGGGAGTCCCAAAAGTATATTTTATTAAAAATGTGTGAATTCTGTGTCTTTGCATACACAGCTCAAGTTGTGAATATCCTACAAATAATTTAAAGTTCTCAAACTATGAGAATTTTATGAAGTGCTGAAGTGGTCTGAAATGACCACCGTTCTAACTTTCAGTCACCTGATGAGAACTTTGTGAACTCTTTGTATGAACATTTGAACGAGTGAATAAAAAATAGAAATAAAGTCCCAGAAATATGACTTGAATAGAAGTTAGTTAGTTATTAACAATTAATTGATAAACTTTTAAAATACTTTGAGCACTGATGCAGTCAGCATAGGCCTCTTACATTGTTTGCAGGTAGGCCTACATTTCATTCCGTTTTCGATGGCAAACGCAAAACAGCGCCAAAACAACCACCGGTGGACAAAAAGAGTATTACATGTTTACTGTTAAGACTCGCCATAGAGAATGAATGGAGGAAATTGCGGAGGTTTTAGTTTGACGATGTTGTAGCCTACTCCCGTGCGGGCCGGATGCTATATACTACGGACATGTTTTGGGGGGCCACCCAAAATGAGGTGGGGGGCCGTAGTTTGGGGACCACTGATCTAACCAGTGGTGCAAATAACTGACATGTCCAAATGGGCCTTGATGAAATGCGTCGCTAGACTGTTCATACACATTTTAACGGGCCAAAGTTGAAGAGCTGTTGTCCGTTATTGTTCGTGCAAATAAGCCTATAGGCTGATTCATGTTCCCTTGCATTGTGTAACTGAGGTCCATGGCTAGTCTGGCTTTCACCAGACCAAGCTCAATCTTTTAAGAAATCAAAAAATAAATAGCGGGCAGATCAGGCTGGGTTCACCCAGCCTAGTCCATAGGCACCCGATATTGTTTAATTTTCCGATTGAGATATCCACGCTCTGGCTATTCTAAATGAAAAAATGCATCAGGGAGTTATGACAAAACTGTAACTAACAAACTAGATCCCAATAGAAAGCTGTTAGCTTCCCTAAGCTACAGGTAGGCTTATAAGGTAGGCCTATTTAAAACATAAATTGTCATAGGCTATGCTGCATGCGACACAAAAATTCTCATTTGGAAACCAATGGCTTACGCCTTACAGTATCAAGCGGACTTAAACTGCCATATCGTGGCGAAAAGTTGTAATAAAATTCACGCAGCTCCATGAGTCAAGGAAAGCGCGAATGAAGTAGCCACTTCTAAATGGGACCCACTAGGCCTACACAGTAGCTTAAGGTGTGTTGCTAAAGCAGCCATAATGAAATGAAGGTGTCATTGTTTGGATAGGCTACTTCACACACACGTGCTTTTTAATTTCACAGACTACAACTACCAAGCTGGAATCAAAGCACATCGATTCCCCTCTCACACCCTGCACGCACTTAAAACAAAATAAACAGGCGTCTCAGTCTCTGAGAAATGCAGCCATGATGATGATGATGATGAATATTTGGCTTTCTTTTAATCCTACTGAATTTGTAATTATGTATCGGCCGATCTAATACCGATAGTATGTGCGTGGCTGTTTGTGTGTGCATGTGTATATGTGTGCACCGCCCTCTACAGGCCAATGAGTGTACAGTCACTAAATGTACACATAACCTAATTTTTTTTAGACCCCCCCATGGATGAAATTCTACGAAACTTGGCATACCCCCAGAGAATGCCAGGTCAATCATACACATAAAATTTGGTGCAGTTCTGAACATCTTAACTGAAGATAGGGGCGATTAAAGCAGAATAATATTGCATTATCATTTTTTACCGGGGGGGGGGGGGGTGCAAATCACAAATGAGTGATTATGGGCCAGGTTGATGTGGGCCCTTGAGATCAACATACCATAAAAGATTCTTCATCCTCAGTGCCACGGTTCAGGTAGTTATTTCGGTTCGTTCATCCTCAGTGCCACGGTTCATGTATGTTATTTCGGTTCGGGGGGCCCAGGGGACGAAACGAAATTTTTCCGTAAAAGTCTAGTGGGGCTACATACCCACCAAATTTCATGTGCACCGGTGTTTCGGTGTCCCGGGTATCGTTGACCAAAAATTCAGGAAGTAGATGACGGGAAAAAAAAAAAAAACACTTTGACAATCATTGGTCATAATAATTTCTAAACCTTTCCAGTCATCTGTTATACTCTCTCTCCAAAGTTAACAGTCACCTTGCCGCTTTGGAAAGACTAACAGTAATCCTGTGTTAATACACCCATCTGTTTAAATACACCAAAGATGAAGATAGCCAAATGTGCCTTCCAAATAGACTTCATCACACTCTGTTTTGATCTATTTGTTTGTGTTTAGTTGGTCTGACCTCCCTCTGTCTATTTGTCTCTCTCTCTATCTCTCTATTTCTCTCTCTCTCTCTCTCTATCCCTCTTCTGGTCTGTCTGTCCCTCTATCTCTCCTGTCCTGTCCTGTCATCTAGCTGGAAGCTTTTTAAAAACAGCCAGATAGACAGTGTGAGAGGAGGGGTACAATTAAAAAGATCGGGGGTACATAGAGAGAGAGACAGAGCGGGATGAGAGAGAGAAAGAAAAATAGTGAGTTAGAAATTAAGAGAGAGTGAGATGGAAGAGAGAGAAAGCATTAAAAGATGAAGAGAGAGAAAGAGTGACAGGGAGAGAGAATGAGACAGAGAGAGAGAGAGAGAGAGAGTTGTGAAGGCATGCTGTGCAGCAGAGTCCCCCTGGTCGTCCGAGCCCTATAATAATGACTCGCCGGTGCGTCTCCACACTCCATCCATCTTGCGCCGTCCTCTCCAGATCGTTATCACAAGCATCACTCATTCCGCCCGCCGATGAAGCTGTATCGAGCGCCGGGCCTCCCTCGTTCATTACGTCGCCCGTTTGCTTTTTACGAGCGTGTCGACTCGCCGCCTGTCTCTTCTCCTCTCCTCGCTGGTGTCCTTCACTCCTTTCATTTTTTCCTGTGTTTTGTGCTTTCTGTCTTTGTTGATTAGCTATTCTACCCCCGCGCCTCTGTCTCACTCATGTCATTTCATAGTTGGCTCCCTCAATCCCTCTCATTGTAGCCTACCATTTTCATTTCTCCAGTACCTGTTTCACTGCTGTGATTGTCTCTCTTTCTCAATTTCTCCTACTTTTTTTCTCTCTCACTCTCTCCTTCTCTCACTCTCCCTTTACCACCTTATCAGCTCTTCGGCTGTGTCATGATTCATGAGGGACAGAGAGAGGACTCAAACGCACCACATAGGAGACAGGAGGTTGAAGCAGACTGAAGCTTTACTCACAAGCTGGAGCAGGGCGACAAAAAAAAAAAAAAAAAACAGACCAAGACACTGTTGACTGAGGCTGAACATAAAAAAACCCAAAGAGCAAAACGTAGCACAAAAACAGACCTGGGGGCAGAAATGTAGAAATGTCTTGCAAAGAGAAGATGGAAAAAATAGCCAAGTGACTGGAGAACTGATAGTCAAGGCTGATCTTGACAGCCCGATGATGGCTGGAGAACAAATAATCTGGAGACCTTGGGCAGACGGCCCGGTGGCAGGCGAGCAGACGAAACGTTGTCGTGGGCCATGCTTTCCTCTGGGAGGACTTCCGGACAACTAGACGAGTTCCCCAGAACCCTGGGGATTTAGGGGGACAGGGAACTGGGAGGTTCAGTGTTAGCCGACTGGAGGTCGAAGGCTGTCTGGCTGACTGCTTGCAGTTTGGGAGGTTGACTTGGGGCTATCATCCTAAGGACTAGCAAACAGAGAAACCTCTGGTACTGGCTGGCTGGTTGGCTTTAGAGATGGATGAGGTGGATGAGGCAGGAAGCCATTAGGTCAAAGGCTAGCCCACTCTGAACTGGAACTGGCGCGGGGCTAGCAGGGTAGTGGCTAGCCTGCATAGTAACCGGATTGGGCAGCGGGCTAGCAGGCTTAAGGCTGAAGGCTACTACTCCCAATCTGGATCAGAGAGCTGCAGGATACTGGCTATAGCTGACATAATCCGACTTGGGGCTAGGCCCCATGCTAGTCTTACCTTGATGGTCACTATCATGTATTAAGGGCATGGCACAGAAATAGATCTGGTGTGTGCCTGGTTCTCTGTGACTTGCATGTGTGTGGTTGTGTATGTGTGCGTGTACGCACATGTGTGTGTGGGTGTGTGTGTGTTTGTATGTGTGTGTGTGTGTGTTGCAGGACATGTTTTTGTGTGTGATTTAAGTGTGTGCGTGCGTTTGTGTGTGTGTGTGTGTATGTGTGTGTTAAGAAGGGTAGTGTAGGGAGGTTGGGAGATGGCTTTGGCTGACTGTCAGCACATTTCTCCAGTATACAGGTGCTTCAGCTCCGGGGGCCCTGTACCAGCAGCCCCTGATCACCACGCAAATCCTCCCCTCACGTCCTCTGCATACCAACCAGCTGCCCTTCACATACTCAGAGCTGGAGCTAGATCATTATACTAATCCAGACCTTTTGGGGTTCACCTACACACACACACACACACACACACACACATACTCGCTTGAAATCTCGATACCTTTCTCTCTCCCTCTTTCTCTCACGCACACTTACACATACACAGCCATATACAAATACACATGAGCATGTTTAACATATAGCATAAACACACACACACACACACACAATCATAAAAATGCATGTGACCAGACATGTGCAATATAGAACTCTCTCTCTCCCTTTCTCCCTGTCTGTCTCACACACAGTCACTTGATTTAAGTAAAGCATTGTATCCCACTTGATTCAAGTAAAACATTGTGTCCCCATTTGATTTAAGTAAAGGATTGTATCCCACTTAATTAAAGGAAAGCATTGTATCCCACTTGGTTGCATTCTGCTGGTGCTGGTGCCACTGCAGAAAGGACGGTCATGAGCAGGGGCTGACATTGATAAAAACTATCTGCGTGACCATTCTCTCTTCTGACTCATCCGCCATGCATAATGGCCACTTGATTTCTTCATCAGCAGCTAATTAAAAAGGACGACTAGTCCAAGAACGGCAAACTGTCGGAAAGTGAGACTGTTAAGAAAGTTGTTTTCTCTGCTCTGGAGCTCATCAGCATTAAATCAAGATAAGGCACTTCAGTTATGTTTTTTTAAGATATACCGGTATATATTTTTTACTCTTACTATCATAACACACATGCACAGACACACATACACAGACACCTCCAAAGAGCCATCTACCCACCTGCCTTACTATCTACTACACACTGACCACACATACGACTCCTCAAACACACACACACACACACACACACACACACACACACACACACACACACACACACACACACATCAATATATTATACATTCACTCCACTCTCAAGCACAGAGTTGCTTCCATCATCGCTGGTATATTAACTAACCTCCCCAGCACAACACAATCCCTGCATCCCATGTAAAAACAAACCCTCTGTCTTCCTCTCCCTGCATCTTTTTGGAGATCTTCTCCACCGAGACCTGTGCACATCCAATCTGTTGTTTGTGTTCCAAACCTCACTGCTGTTTCCAATTAAGCAGCACTAGCTTGTGGCTAATGAATCACTCCTCCTGCACTGAAAACAGCCTCTTTATTTGGTAATTATTTGCAGGGGTTAGTAGGAGTGTCAGCCTGAGATCAGTAGCATTTAAACTCAGATAAATAATTGAGGGTGTTTCTTAAGTACGTATTTACATTATCCTCTGAGGCTGCTGTTAATTGCTTTGCAGACACTTCTAGGAGAGTAAGAAACCCGAGGAGAGCTTCTATAGAACACCCTTGATTAAATATCTTTACCATAAAATAAAACATTGTGAGAGTGAGAGTATGGTAGATATAATATAACCGCCCCATTCTGTTCGGTCTAGTGAAAGTTTTAAATGGCCGCAGTCCACTACGGGTTATACTGCTGTCGCCATCAAGGTCAAACCCATTGCAGTCTATGTGGACACCCACTAGGAAGCCGTTACTCTCCGGCCAGCACAGAGGAACGCCATCCAATACCTTCCCCTTCACCGAGCGGTGATTTACGCCTGCTACCAGTGGCAGGCCAGCAATCATCGGAACAGATTATAATGGTTTCTACCTGCCGGAGGACTGCTCAGTAGAAGGGCATAGCTCTCGCTCTCTCTCTCTCACTCTGTCTTTCTGTCCCTCTCTCCCATGGACTGATTGATCTAGAACCCTTTCTGGGTGTTCACTTCTTGTACTCTTTTTTTCTCCTTCTGTGTTTCTGTCTTCGGAAACGTCAGTTCACAGTTACATTTAGTTAACTTGAACTGCCCTCATTCGTGTTTGGCTGCACTATTTACATGACATTGTCTGCCATGGATACTGCTCTCCCGCTAACACTCTCCCATCTGTAACACCATTTGCCACACAGCTGTGTTCGACTGTATCCAGCCACACAAGCGTCTCTTTGTGTAGTCGTCTGTATATGTACTGCCTTTCTTTCCTACACTCTACTGCTGTATGGATCACTTGATTTTGTTGTTAGGCAGGGGTCAAGGCACGGATTTTATTGCCTTTGTTTTCATACCCCTGTCCATTCACTCTCTTAACTAGCGAGACGCTCAAACCGGAAGGCTCCGTGTCACATACGGAAAAAAAAACAATCTTTCAAACATCTACTGTACAAAGGCTCCAGTGGCTGAGGCACACAGAGGATGCAGTATATTGTAAACGCTAACAACCCACCCCCCAAAACCAAGGCAAGTATCCCTGTATTAATGTGTTGTATAGGCTTCTTGGGAACCTCATTTGTCAACCTCTCGGCCAGACCGTCAAGGGGACTGCCCTCCACTGTCACCTCCATATAACGAAAGAAAAAAAACTCTTTGTCACAGACAAAAAAGAATCGCCCGCTCTGTCAGGCTTTGACGTCAGTTTGAGAGAACAGGGCCTTTGGGGCCTATGAGGCCTCTGCCATGTGACAGTAGGCTTATGGACCCTCAAAGGACTCTTGTTTTGAAATAGCCTCGGGTCGGGTGGCATGGTTTGACTCCAAACCAAAGATAGAAATCGCTGAGCTATTTACTATTTGGATAAATTGAATGGAAAATTATAACTATGAGGACAAACTGGGGAAGAAGGCAATGCGCGTGGTTGCCAGTAAATCTTCAAGGCCTCAAACAAAAATGTCGAGCTGATCTGGCTTCTATGATAACTCTGACATGGAGATTTCTATTAGATTAGTATCTTCAGTGAATCATGTGGTCAACCTCCTAGCAACACAAATTAATTAAATAAGTCCCATAACAGACAGATTGTTTAAACAGAGACAGGAACCTGATGCCAAAACAACAAGTTGAAGGAGATTCATGCAAGAGAAACCTCTGAACTCTCTGTGCAAATGGAGTGAGGATTAACATTCAAATAAGGCTTGTATGAAATGTGTTCAATTAGAGCAGGGGTGTCAAACTCATATTAGGTAGTGAGCCGGATTTGTTGGAATGAGACCTCATGGGGGGCCGTCATTGTCATGGTCATTATCATTTTTCTGCAGGTATATCAGAGTGTTATTTGATGATATCACTTATGAACAAACAGTTAAATAATGTACTGCTGTCATATACTGCTCTTTCTTTCTTGAAATGCCCTACTTCCATGTTTTTCCACTTTTTCCTTCCTGAGGATGGTTTGTAGTGCTGGGTTTAATCAATGTATCATATCATAGAGATATTGCTTATACATTTTTTTTTTCTAATTTTCCCTTCCTACCTAAAGCATCTGGGGGGGGGCGTATGAAACCTGCTGGCGGGCCTGATCTGGCTCCTGGGCCTTATGTTTGACACCCCTGAATTAGAGCAATGAAAAATTACTGAAAATGAGACCTTCACAAGTGCTGATAAGAGTCTCTATATTTGTTCTCTCTGGTGAATACAGGGGAAAGACAAAAATATGCTCTTCCCTTTTTTGTCACCTACTGATCCTGAAGCCCAATACTATCATGTGGACTATTGAGCATGTTTGGTTCCAATAATTGAGAGCTGCTGCCTGTTATGATCACTTGTCCATCTGCATTCTAGTCATTTTGAGTCGTTTTTGTTGATCGGCCCCAAACAATTCTGACAGCAGAATGAACCCGGGCCTGTTTCCAGGATTTGTGTCCAATCAGGTCCATCCTTTCCAGAATCATCCATGATCCATTACAGTATGACAAATGAAAGCGAAAAGCGAAAGCGAAACGAAAAACAAAATTCCAATAAAATTTCCATCGTAAATCCTGGTTCATCCAGCTGTCACATCCCTGGCTGTCTTGACAGCTTTGACACAAATGAAAATGTTCCTTGATCTCTACCTTGTTTTCTCCCATAGGCCCATCTCCCATCTCTCTTTCTCTCTGTCTTTCTCTCTCCATCTCTTCATCCTCCTCTCTCTCCTCTTCTGATCCAGAGAGGGATCAGGCCTCTTGCAGTCCTTCATCACTCTGATACCGACGTTCCTTTTTCCATTTGCAATTCCGAGGAGGAAGCTCTGGCTCTGCTTCACTTGAAGGCCCAACTCCCTGATCTCCAGTGCACAGCGACTACGGCTGCTACCACCGATGCTGCGCCAACCCACCGATGGCAATTCCATTACAGCTCTCGAACTCCAACCTCCTGGGAGTCGCCCGGCCTCCCATCCATGTTGCCAGCACTGGGGCATGAAATTGTGAATCCGCTAATGGCTTTTTTATTCATGGCGACCTCTGTGAAAAATAGGCTCCGTCTCAGCAGCAACGTTGATTGAGGGCGTGGGGGAAAATAAGCTGGAGGAGGCAACTCCACGGTTTTGTTTGTAATGAAATGAAAAGCTCAAGAGCCTGGTCTACATTGTTTTCTGTGTAAATGTGGTAAGGGTTTGAGTGTTTTGCCCCTATCTTGTTGTTTGAAATGAACAATACTTTTATCTAATGCTAATTTCACGATATCTGCGAGATATCTGCTACTCTTGCAGCCTGTGGGGATTTGTAAGGAATCTAAGTGCCCAAGTCCAGCTGTTTTACTGTAAATATGAATTAAAATCTTTATTTGTAACCACATAAGAAAATTAGCCCAGATCTGCTACTGATGCTATTCATTTGAAAATGTGTGTGTGTGTGTTTGTGTGTGGTTGGATGTTTTCATGTGTGTGGGTGCATGCATGCATGCATATACAGTGTGTGTGTGTGTGTGTGTGTGTGAGAGAGAGTTCTACATGTGAAAGCAGCTTTGTTTGTACTGATCTACTGCTGCATAGCCGGCGGCGTCCAGGCTGGCCCTGCCTCGGGCACAGACGGATGCACACGGAGTCTCCTCTCAATCTGCATAATAATGTCACACACCACTGCCATCTGACTACATGCCCATCTGCACTGGCCTCCCTCTCTCTCTCTCTCTCTCTCTCTCTCTCTCTCTCTCTCTCTCTCTCTTTCTCTGTGTCATTGTGTGCCTGTATGCGTAAGCATTTGTGTCTGTCTGCCAAGACAAGCTGTACTACTAAACCACAGATAGTTTACCAGTATATGATTTTATTAATAGTAAAAAAGTTCTACAATAAAAACAAATCTTCAATTAAGTCCTGCAGTTGTTGAGGCGTTATTTGGGTGTAA
The DNA here is from genome assembly GCF_018492685.1 of Alosa sapidissima. NCBI lineage: Eukaryota > Metazoa > Chordata > Actinopteri > Clupeiformes > Clupeidae > Alosa > Alosa sapidissima. Next base: position 14,244,901 of record NC_055978.1, on the reverse strand, counting down.
ACATAATGCTGTTGTACAAGGATCCAAATTATCATCAGGAGGAGCTGTGGTGACTTAATCACTCGTATATCCTGGCCTCATACGAGTACACCCGCTGTTTAAACACACAACTGATTTACCACCCACTGAAGGAGTGAGCATTAAAAAGTACTTAAAAACACCATTTAAAATTAATAACTATTACCCACCTACACACAGGATGTGCCTTGTCAGGTCACTGTTTTAATGTAAATCAAATGGATCAGTCATTGGTCTTGTGGCCCCTCCTCTCCGTTTGCATTTCGGCAAACACCATGAGACACTGTCAAACCTGTTTTTGACTGGCCCCGAAATTGGAAAAATAAATGAAGGAATAAAGACTAACCGCTCTTCAACCAGATGAGATACTCTGCCAAAATAAGTTGACACCTGTTTCCAAACAGCAACCAATTATTTTGTACTACACCAGTGGCTGAATAGGGTTCATTATTTTGCTGTGCCGCTCCATAGAGACTGCATTTAAGTTGTACATTGCACATATCAGTATCTCAGCAATACAGAGGGTAGAGAGGATAGACCTTAACTTTTTTTATTATGATCTCTTTTTACTCTCAGTTTCACTGGAGGTATAATGAGAACATAACTCTCTATAATCATTCTAGATACTGTACTCTCCATCTCACAGTGATCCTGATGAATATTTGTGCTGATTGGATGTAGTTACCCAATTCTCTCTCTCTTTCTCTCTCTCTCTCTCTCTCTCTCTCTCTCTCTCTCTGACAGTCGTCAGGAGATGCGGGTGTTGCTGGCCTCCCTGGAGCAGTGCATCTTCATTGTGAAGAATCTCAAAGAAAACCCACACACTGCCCCCCTCACCAGCAGGTCTGTGTGTGTGTGTGTGTGTGTGTGTGTGTGTCAGTTTTAATACGCCTCTACAAAGCTGTGATGAACAGTGCAATATCGGCAGCCTGCTCCTGAAAAAAAAAAGTATTGGAAAAAATAAACGTGTTAGCAGGCAATAGGATGAAACTGCCTAGTCTTCCCGTGGCCCTGAATATACGCTACCCACATGCTCCTGCTTTGCTGAGGAGAGGAGTGAAGAATATTTTACTGATGGACCCAGCGCACGCACGCACGCATACACAAACACCCACACACACGGACATGGTGGCACACACATGCACACACACAGACCTGTGTGCCTTTCAACAGTGATTCGAGCCAGCACTGCAGACGAACGAGCCTTTGTTGTGTGCCACTTCAGCAACACTCAGAACACAAGTGGACGTTTTGGGAGCAACACACCACGATGCGCTGAGCACCCACCACGTCTGACTCAATGTTCTCAAAAGATGTCCGTCGGAGTTGTTCTGTCAGGTCCCCGAGGCGCTCCGGGCTCAGATTTGGCCTGAAAACAGCAACAACTGCCCCCAGGGCACCACAGCGTTCAGTAAAGCCCCAGAGCTGCAGTGGAGCGAGACGAGAGTGTAGAGGGTTTCTGGCAGGAAACCGTCTGCTGTGCTGGGTGTGGAGACGTGAGAGAGAGAGATGTGGAGGACCATCAGGATTGGTAGGGGCACTGAGTACAGCAGCGCTGGTATGTAGGAGAGGGACTTCGTCCATGTTTTAGCATTCCTTTTGAAACACAGATGCCTCGAATCTCTTAACGGGATGCTGCACTCCCCCTCAAGGAAGAGGAGGATGCTAGGATATTAAATATGCTCTTTGGAGAGAATTGCACATGCTTCTGGTGAGACTTCTCACTGTGCACAAACCACATTTCTGTTTTGATTAGGATGCATATCTTGATAATGAAACACACATACAGACAACAAGCTATGTGTGATGTTTATTAGGTCAGTCAAAAATTATTCCATAGATCACAAGTGTTTCTGATGATTGTAACAGAAGCAGTAGCAGAAGGTGCACACACATCCAACTTAGTACAGGTGCAGGGTAAAGTAGATCCGTGAAATAAAGAAAAGAAAGGTATCCGCACATTGTTGCTGCTGTTCCTAAAGTGATTTAATGCACAATGCTTTGACCAATGTTGGTCTTCGTCAGGTGATTGTAACCACATATTTACAAACACCTACAATGCAAACAATCGAAAACACTTTAGCGAAGATATTTTTCTATTTCACACAAAAAATATGGGACATCTTACTAGTAAGCATACTGTATATCTTTTCAATTGGACCTACCCAATATGAATTAAAGGGGAAATCCGGTGTAAAATGGATTTCGGATATGCTTAGCATGATAACGAGTTCGAACATTTGTTGGGGAGCAAATGAACGCTAAACTGATGCATTCTAAACTAGCCTGTTTTTAGCCGATGCTTCCAAAATGCTAGGCATTGACAACTTTGTAAAAAACACGCAAGATCTGTGTTGTTTCAAGATGGCGCCTCAAGGTATTGTCTGTATACAGTCTTTTTTAATAAACGTATCTGTACATTTACAAAGTTGTCAATGCCTCGTTTTATATGTTAGGACCCTCATTATACTACCAAAGAAGTGATGGGCTACTTTGAGCCTCGTAAATGGTTTAAAATTAGCGATTTTTTTACCATGAGAAATGCCCTATCGCTATAAGTGTTATCATTTTGGAAGCATCAGCTAAAAACAGGCTAGTTTAGAATGCATCGGATTAGCGTTTTTTTGCTCCCCAACAAATGTTCGAACTCGTTATCCTGCTAAGCGTATCCAAAATCCATTTTACACCGGATTTCCCCTTTAATAGAATGGCATGCCATTATTATAAAACAACAATTAAAGTATCAATAAACTATAGTGGATGAGATCAATTACAGCGTTTTCTTTACCAAAATTGCTGACAGGCCAGTGATGTGCACCCCATGGATTATCATCTTCAAACAATGCTTTTCTTTGCTGTTTTCCCCAGGGATTTGTCATCGGAGGACATCTCTTTTTTAAAATGTGGGGGTTGTCATGACAACGACAAATCTCATCCTTATAACACTGGATGTTACTGACAGCTAAGTGCCACTTGTGAGCACTTGATGTCAATGAGTATATAAGAGTTTTATTTAGAACATGTGATCGAGCACAAGTTTGTTATATGCCTATGTAATGAAAAGTGTGTGTGTGTGTGTGTGTGTGTGTGTGTGTGTGTGTGTGTGTGTGTATTCTACATCCAATGTTACTGGCTCCCAACATGAGCAACCCCCCCCCCACCACCACCACACACACACACACACTCGCGCACGCACACACACACTCACACACACACAGACACACACACACACACACACACACACACGCACGCACACACACACACACACACCATACACACACACGCACACAGAGTTGTATTCCCCAGTTTACCTCATTTGGATGAGTTGATATTGAATGCACAACAGCCTAGCACCACTTGGGGGGGGGTGGGGGGCATGAGGGGTGGGCAGCTCTTCTGCTTCACTGAGCCCTACTAGCCTTCAGTGCTCCCTGGTGGCAGTGACGCTACATCTACTGCTGCTGCTGCTGGTAGTTCAAGTAGTGGTGGTAATGGTGGTTCTGCTTCGCGTGGTTTTTGTAGGAGCTTGGAACGATTTATTTATAGTGACTCATGAAGTGGCGGATCTCTATACCTTGTAATTGTATCGCTTGGCAGGGGACGAGAGGCAGGGACGGAGGAGGCCGTGGGTACCGTGGTGTGTCAGGGCACGGTGCCCAGGGGGTGTTAGATTCCCCTCGGAGCGTGACTCAGATGCGGTTACCCTCACACCGGACTCGCCTTCAAAGGGCCGGGCCATCAGTTCCACATTTGCACCCGGCCGTCTTGGTTTCTTGGGGGATCTCGGCTATGAGATAAGCGTCTAAAATAAGCAGCCTGCATCATGGCGACCGAGCCAAAGCAAGCAAAGTGTAAGCCAATACAAGCCGAACCAAGTAGAAAATAAAGCAAGTCATGAGAGAGGCAGCTTTTCACCTTGCTTTTCTTCGTGTTATGTCAGGGCGTCTTATCAGGTCTGGCACGGAGTAGATCTGCGCTACACGTTGACTTAGACTTCTTAGGTCTTATGTAAGCAATTTGCAAGTAGAGGTGGCAAATCTAGTTTGATTTAGAGGCCCGGTTAATTCAGTTCTGTTCAGCAACTTGATTAGTTCAACTCATTCCTTTCAATCAGTAAAAGTTAGTGTGATCTGTTTGATGTTCTGTAGGTCATGAGTTCGAAACATCAAATTAGCTTATCTCGCATGTCTTCTTTAATCAAGTATACTGTGGGGTTACTGTTGCTTCAAAATGGCCAACAAAATGACTGCATGGCCCATGTACCATTTCCACCATGGAACCCTTGCACCAAAACAACCATGGGGACCCAAATCGACTGCTATTTCTGTGAACACTTCAGTAACTGTGCCAAGTGAACAGCTGCTTTCAGTCAGGGGAGGAGTTTTCAAAGATGGACATCAAGCCGCACAACCATCTCACAGAAAACGGCACACAGATGTCTGACAGTTTTAGACCAGGTGACATTACCCAAAATGACATAAAAAATAAATATATATATATATTAATGACTTCTCCACCTCTGTTCTTCCATACGTTGCATGTAGTCATAGCAACAACAAAAGGTGAGTGTGGGGACGTGATGCCACATCGCCCGAGTCAGACAGCAGCGTTGAGGAGGAGGAGGGCGGGCGAGTGAGGGGTAGCGAAACATGCCCCTCTCTGAGTAAGTAAATCACAGGATGGAGTAATTAACAGTCCTGGGCTTCCCATGGGCACGGCGGTGGCGGCTGCCACACTTTGGTAAAAACCCGCCTCCTCCCCCCTGATCTCGACACCGCTGCAATATCTGGCGTTTTCTGTTTTCTCGTTTTTTTGTCTCTCTCTCTCTCCACTGCACAAAGAGAATAGCAAAGCGGCTTTCCCTTTTCAGGCATATTAATGTGATAAATCCATGTTATCACTGCAATTTTTAAACATAATTTGAGAGCGAAACAGCCGGGCCCTCTTTAATTGTGGCTCAGAGCCGTTTGCCCGGTGGGTGGGTGAGAATAAAAGAGAGAGTGAAGCGTTTGATGCGGCTTATTCATGTGAGACAAATGGGCTTTCATCTGACCCATATAGATGTTCAAACTGTTTCTTTTGGGCACCGAGGAGAGGGCTCTGACTGATAGCGATGCAATTTGAGGCAGCCATTTAGAGATTTCTCAAAGTAGCCTTCTCTCTCGTTCTCCCCTCGTTCGCTTGCTGCACACTGAATTATGAATTATGCAAAAATCCCTTGATTAGAAGCACTCTTCAAAACAGAAGGAGTGTTCAAATCTGCCCAAATCTGCTTTGATTATACTTGGTTTAACTGATTGATGCGTATATGTTGTTTTTGTGTCACTATAAGCCAATTCAAATGATTCCCAAACTCTTGAAATATGTGTGATGAAGCTGCATAAAGATCTGAAGTCGCAGCAAGTTGATGCCATGAATGTAACTGCCAATCAACCTGTCATTCTCTGGAAACCCTTTTGTAATTGCGAAATAAATAACAGCATCACTACTAATTAAGATCCAGATTTGGTTCAACTGCTCTATCAGTCACCATTCTGTGATTTTTTATATCAACCGACAAATCATCTAATCAGCTGAAATGAATTGTGATGAAAATTAGGTGAAAAAGATCACCTCCACCACCACCACCATCATCATCACCACCACCACCATCATCATTATAACTAGATTAGTGAATATTCGGTAACACTTTCTATGAAGGTTGTATCTATAACGCCCTATGAATGCATTCATAATGTTTTATAAGGTGTCTATAAAACATTGTAATGCTCATTATTACCATCTATATGTATTCACAAGTCATCATAACCAATTTCATGATGCATTATGACAGCTAATTATGAATGATTATCATTTTAATCTAAATAATGTATTATAAATATGTCAAGATCTGCCTACTCACTTGTCAGTTTTATGATGCATCATAACTACTTTGCTTTGCCTTATACTGTAGTCCTATATATATCTATTAAAATTATAATCATTCATAATTAGGTGTCATAATGCATCATGAAGTTGGTTATGACGACTTGTGAATACCTATAGATGGTAATAATGAGCATTACAATGCTTTATAGACACCTTATAATACATTATGAATGCATTCATAGGGCGTTATAAATACAACCTTCATAGAAAGTGGGTGGGAGAAATAGAAGACAATTCTATTTCATTCATTCAGCCCACTGATGGAGGCCAATCTTATAATAACCACTTTTATACACACAAAATCACTTCAATGCTCTATTTAACATTTTGTAAAGTATTATATTTTATTTAGAGAGTTTTCTGCATGTTCAGAAGGGAGACTACTTCACATTCTCGCTGTTGCATTTACTCCACCTAGAATCCTTATCAGCTTATCTGTCTGTAAATTCTTGTGTTATGGTCCAAGTGGTCAGTTGGTCATGCAGTTCTTCTCTTCATTTCTGTAGATGCACCTCCTCCTCCTCCTCACTCTGGGAGTACTATTTTCAGTTTGATATGAAACATTACCATTTTTGGTGTCATTATTTCCCCTGCTTGTTTTTACGTTATCAAAACATCATTCGCAAAATGCAATTATAGTGATTCATGTTTACAAGTAAAGATGATTTTATCCGAAGCGATATGACGCAAAACGGTGGATTCAGGATTCAAACTTGGACCAACCAATGGTCAGGCAATGATGTGCCTGCTGCTTCGCAATGCCATTTCTGGTAGTGAATCTCTTTCAGTAAGCTTTTGCCTGATGCAATACAGAGTGTTTTTCATTATTATTCATATTGCCTCATCAATACCCTCTTGTGCTGCACTACACAATACATTAACTTTATTCTCAAAGAAAATACCACTCCCTCACAGTCCCGCACATGCCCACTGGCATACATTTAAAAAGGAATCTCAAGTGACAAGACCAATGTCACTTGCTACTACAGCTTCTGAGAAAAATCCAGTCCACTGAGCCTTGATATCTGCCAGGTATCCATGGTGACCACGCCAATCCTTAAAGAGAATTTGATCAGTTTTGTGTCTCACTAACCCACGGAAAATCGAATGAATGAAGCTGAGTAAAATAAATGTTCTTATTGAATATGACAACAATAGCAACAATCCTACCACAGCCTAGATACACACATGCAGAGGAAATGTGGTTATTTGACAGGGAGGAAATGTGGCTGTTTAGAGCCAAGCGGGGATTGAGCTAAAATGAGAACCATCCAACCCCCCTTCTCTGCTCCCTATTTTATTTTGTGTGAAGTTGTGGACAGCCGTATGATAACAAAGCTAAAGCCCGTAGGAGCTTCTGTAGATTACAACCACTTGTGTTGACATTCCCTGGCTGTGATGATGCTGCAGTAGCTGTGAATGAAGTGCTGTGTCTCAGTGTGGCCAAGAAAGGGCAAATAGTTGACCCCTCTGAAGTGGAGCCAGCTGAAGAGGCTCTATGGTTTAAGGAAATGTATAGGGTAGAATAGGCCATGGAGATTGTCCAAGAGGGTAAGCCAATGTGACCTGGAGTCACAGATAATTACTGTGACCACCCCTTTAAAGGGAGCAGACTGCAAGTGTTGTTAATTGGTACCGTATGTGTCTGTTTTTCCCAAAGTCCCAAAGACTTTTGAAGGTTTGAATCTGCTGATATCCTGCTTAGTCTAACTGTTTAGTCAGGGGAATGAATACCTGACTAAAAAAGCAGTAAAAGTTGTTCGTGTGGTTCAGACAGCTGTTGTGGTCCCCCAAACCCTGTTGTGTTGTCTTCACAACCGTAATTTATTCCCCATAATATTGCTTAATTTCTCATTTTCTTTCATTTCAATGAACCCACTGTGGAATACAGACACCGCGGTGCTGCAATTCTCTCTTCTCCTCCCCTTCCTTCAAAGGACTTCGTCTCTTCTCTAGGCTGAGCGAGGAACAGAACATTCCAGAATGAAATATGGGATTCAGGAGACGCCACCACCACCGTCCATGCTGTTGCCATGGAAATGGGGACCCTTACAGAATCCTGAGTGCAGATTTACATGCATGACGGACACTTTAGTGCATATTAATTTACCCACAGATCACACTGCAAGGCACATCTGTTTAGGAAAACTGTGCCAAGTGTATTGTGTACCCTTCTTCCCTGTAAAAAGAAGGTGTATGATGATGCTTGTTCCTGAAGCTCTTTTTGGGCATGTGCATGAAAATCACTTCTGGACACAAAATCCTCAACCCTACACGACCATACTGTGATGTTTTCAACAATGGGTGCACAGATTATTTTTGTTTACCCAGCATTCCATCTGTCATTATGTCATCTGCATAATGGACGTGGAGTGGAGTTGTTAATCCGGTCCGCGACACCTTCACGGAACACGCTGCTATTTAGACATGAGGCAGACCGACATAAAGTGTGGCCGCCCATTCTTCTCTAGGAACTACTCACGAAGTAGCCTCAGACATCACATGAAATACATTTTTCTGCGATAAACGGTTCGCGAGAAAATTAAAGGAGAATTCCGGTGTGATATTGACCTAAAGTGTGTTGAAACATGATACCGAGTGTGAACGTATGTCTCATAGCCCACCTTGGCATGTCCCCTGCACTCCAAAATCTGGCGCTAGTTAGCCGATGCTACCAAGAGCTTTTTCAATGGTGGTGCTTCGGCATCGGGCTAGCCATGCAAATAAATCACTGTTTTACACCATTTACGAGGCTCAATGTATCTCCACACTTCATTGGTAGACTTCCGAGGGCCCTGACATTTAAAACGAGCTACATCAATGGCTACATTGTTTTCACAAAATGCTAAGCATGCATGTATTTTGTGTCTTAAAAAAGTGTGCTTATATTGGTCAATGCATAATTTCATAACAGGCCAAATAGAAAATAAATGTTAAATGTTGAATATAGCCTAATATTAAAATCAGATGATGTAGGATAGTATAGAGTTAAATAAAGTTGGATGGCTCCAGAACTCACACCAGTGGATTGGGTCTTAAAGGAACCACACCACTTTTATGACAAGTCAAGTCAAGTCAAGTCGGCTTTTATTGTCAATTTCTTTACATGCACTGGTCATACAAAGAATTGAAATTTCGTTTCTTACTTTCCCATGCAGACATAGACATGCTTTAAATACAGACATAGACATACTATGGACATAGCCATAGACAATAAACATTAAATTAAAGTGCAAGACTGAAATATAGAACATGTATGTATCAAAATAGAAATATAGGACATATATATAAAAAAAAAGAAATAGAGGTAGTTGTGTTGTATATTTCTATAGTCTTAACAGTTACATGAAGTTTAAACTTGTGCTTGTGTGACCTGTATATTTACATTGATATGCAGTATGCAGTAATTCAAGTATATCAGGCTTGATGTGAAGCAGCAACACGTTTGGCTGCGCAGTCACAGTGCAGTTCCACATGGCGGTGTTGGGGGGGGGGGGCGGGGTTTGGTAGACAGGATCCTAGTTTCCTAGGTTCCTGGTTGGCTGGTGGGTGGGGGGGGCTGTCAGTGATGGGAGAGTGGGTAGAGTGTTCAGCATCCTGATTGCTTGGTGGATGAAGCTACTTGCCAGTCACTATATGACACTATAGCTGTTCTGTTGACCTTTAGATTTGTTGCTACTGGGCATGAAGGGCAGGCCAATTATGAGTTCTGTCCAACATTGATGGTAGGTTTAGAAAAAAAGTCAGCACATTTTAATCATATTGCAATAATACCAATAACCATGATCATTTTGGTCATGATTTTTCATCAAATGTTCATACTGTATCTCTAGTGGCTGGTAGACTTTGGAATCCACCAGCCACAATGTTTTAGGCTATTTCCATCCCTGATACATATGTACACTCATACACACATTCATACGTCTCAATCTGTCCATTTCTTTCCACAAAACTAGCCAGAAGTCATCATTTAAGGGGTTATTTTTCATTTTTTTCTACTGAGCTACTACCTTTTTCAGGTGGGCAGGGGGGCCCTTTTCATGTCTGTGCCCAGGGGCCCAGTGGCTCATAATCCTTCCATGCCACGGGGTTAAAACACTGGTCTTGTTTTCAAGTGCAATCAATAATTTAATAGTACATTTTGAAGAAACTTTTCCATTCTATTAGGTTTTTAAAAAATAAAAAAAAAACATAAATCAGGGATTATACTGTACATAGCAAAAAAGTCAGGTGACAGACATTTTTAAAATTAGGTTTAGGGGAAAATTTAATGCACACGCACTATGACTTCACAAAATCTCACTCCAGCCAAACACCCAAAGTTGGCAACCCTGTTTTAGAAAATCCCTGATGCTGGGCATATCTTCCTCTGTAGGTCTGAGTGTACATCTGAGTGTAACCTGAAATAGAGCTAAAATGGGCAAATTCTGGACGTTTTTAGAGGGGAAATGTTTATTTTGCTCCAATAGCTGGGGTAGCTGTGCCTACAGTATTTAAGCAATAAGCTCCGAGAGGCCGTTCTATATTGTGGATATAGCACAGCTGAGGGGTGTTGTTAGGCACGAAGCGAGCGAAGCGAAGCTGAATGGCATTGAACGCGATTCAACCAATCATAATCAAGGACCGGAACTATCCATTTTATAAACTGTATACTAGTGATGGGGACGAGACCGCATATGTCGAGACCGAGTCTTTAAAGGGTCAAGACAGAGTCGAGACTGAGACCGTTGGTTTTTAAATGTAGCCAAGACCGAGTCTTTGAGGAGGCAAGACCGAGTCGAGACAGAGTCTTTAAGAAGTCAAGACTGCATTGAGACCGACCAAAAAAAGAGTAGATTTTCATGATTTACTTACATTTAATATCACCCAAGTATCATATTCAAAAGTCAAATTCCAAAGGGTAGAGTGGGAATTGTTGGCTATAGGAGCAGTCTAGCACATATTTGTCTACCAAACTTCTTTTCTGAACAATATTGACTAGGAACTCAGCTGGAGTCAAAATTTTGTATGGCATGATGTCAACATTTCATTAAAGTTGAAGGTGTTGAATTGTGGTTCAAGTAACCAAATTTAATAATTGCGGATTGCTCACTCATCTCGTCAATTATTACCACCAGAGGCATGCTTTGGAATGTCAGATTATGCCAAAACCGTAGGTCAGGCTACTTTCCAGAATAACTGCTGTGCCTTTTGGACAAAGATTATATCTCTCAAAACCTTTGCACTGTGCAGCATAGCACCATGAGACATAATTTAACGCCAGTCAATACCATAATTTTTTATTAAAATAAGAATATCTGTAACGGTGGATATTTTAGAATATACTATGAAATATACTGTTACAAAAAAAAATGGGGGGGGGGGGGGGGCTCGTGGTCTCGCTCTAAAATCACGAGTCCACCTCTTTCCAATGTAGGTCGAGACCGAGTCAAGATCGAGTATTTTTGCTTTCAATTCCGAGACGAGACAGAGTAAGCAATAAATGGTCTCAAGACCGGACTTGAGTACTACAACACTACTGTATACAGTACACATATCAATGACTACCATGATGAGATGTATAGATTCCGAAACCTATTGAGTGACCATGAGTGTGGAAAAGTAGTTTAATATCATTTGGTTTAAAGTTGGTATTCACAATCTTCTCTGGCCCATTAGGCATAATTCTCTCTCTGAATTTCTTTTCCTCATCACCCACTCTCAGCAGTGCTCCGACCAAAATCAATATTCATAATTAATCGCCTTCTCCCAAGCGTGTCCCTATATACGCGTGCCTTTCATGAATAAATAACGTGACATCAAACACTTCCTTTTATGTAATCGGCGGCATCGCCGAGCGAAAAAGAAGATAGAGAGAGAGGGAAGATGGGAGGATGAATCATTTCATAGACGCAGATTGTTTACGCTTCCCCGACTCGTTTCTTCATTTGTTTCTTCCCTCATTTTTCTTTATTCCTTTTCTTTTTTGGGAGAAAGAGAGAGGGAGGGAGAGAGAAGGGCAGTGGCTCCAGCCGGTCGGTCCCTCGCCCGGCCCTCTGTGAGCGAGCCATGAATAAAACATGTGAGGCGAATCCACAGACGCCTGACACGTGGCAGAGAGGAGGCCATAACTCATTATGAACCCCTGACTTCCTGCATTAGCCGGGCTGGTGTGAGATGGCTGACAATGAGGACAGCCGCTGTCCCCCCGCCACAAGACATGGACCAACACGTAAAGTGGCACTAGGGAAACACACGTCTATTTTGTTTTAATGAAAAGCTGAAGTTTTATGGAAAATGGAGGTTTTGCTGCTTGGAATTACTGCTGAGGACACTTATAATGATAAGTGCCTAAACACCCACACGCACACACACACTGACACACACAGATACACAGACACACACACACACACACACATACACACACACAAACACAGACACAGACACACAGAAACACAGAAACACACACACACACATACACACACAAAATGGCACTTAGGCTTTGGCAGTAAGTCTCACAAATCTTGATGAGATTTAATGAATGCCTGAAGTCATATGGCAAATGGACTCGAGGAAGTGCCAGGACTCCCTTAAATTATGGACCTCCTCAATTGACACTGACCCATCCCCATAATTATGTACCGCTCCTCTCCCTCCCTCCCTCCCACACAGCCTTCAGTGTGCCTGTGCACTCTGCAGCACCATCACACACCAACTGTTCAGCAACAAACTTGTTTGCTCAGATAAAAATGATGGCAATTAAGGAGACCCCAAATCGAGTGTGGGTGTGGGGGAGTGAAGCTGCACATTTGTTCCAATATCTCTGCAGAAGGAACCTCCAAAATCCCCCTAATAAAACAGAAGGGGGTTGAAAAGGGGGGGGGGGGGCTTTCTGGAACTGTCACTCTCTCTGAATCCTTTTGCTTGAACCCCTTCTGATGCGCTGTCTCTCGTTATCACAGTGGCTGAGGGTTCCTTCATTTACGCCAATCTGCAGTGCGGCATGATTTGCATCCAAAGTGACACTCACATGGCTTCTACTGCTTATTCTCCCCATTGAGCGACTTTATTGGCCAGCCAAGATATCATGCATTCTATTCTCATAGCAGAAGCGTGTGCTCCAGCTCAGCGGTTGTCTCCCAAACCTGGCTATGCCAACGGTTGCATAAGGGTATGCAAAGGGTGCACTAACTTTCATGGCTCATTTGTTGGCCGTTGCACAGGGTTTCACGGGCCGAGGAGGGAGCCAGGGGTTTTGATTTATGAAGGTCGGGGAGGCGTTTGTGATTCAACGGCTGTTCACCGTCCTTTCGCATTCAACACCACACCACGCTGGACTGACCCGGGCTTGTTTGTGTAAACAGAATATTCACAAGTCATCCTCTCTGTCTCTCCTTCCCTCTCTCTAACCTGTTCTTTCTCTCTCTCTCTTTCTCTTTCTCTCTCTCTCTCTCTCTCTCTCTCTCTCTTTCAGTTACACACTTTCCTAAAGTCACAATAGTCCTTTGAGACGGTTGATGTGTGCCACTGACATTTGGAATGCTTTGTTGGTAAATACATTGGTAAATAACCAAAGTTGATCATGATCGTCACTCAGACAACACATCCATAGGCCTCCAGTCAATAAATCGTGAAAACAAGGCCAAAAGCAAGAGGAGAGAACTCTTACCATAACCAAATCCACATCATATCTAATGTGTGTGTGTGTGTGTGTGTGTGTGTGTGTGTGTGTGTGTGTGTATGTGTGTGTGTGTATGTGACTGTTACCACCAAAACAGTAGGTCGAAAAGTTGAAAAAATCATAAAACCATATCTAAATTATTCCCACTCCTGACATGTGTTTTATCACTTAGTTTTGTCCTCCCCTTTCTCTCTCTCTCTCTCTCTCTCTCTCTCCCTATTCTCCTCTCCTGTCTCGGAGGGGAGGCGCCTTACTGTCAGACCGGTGTTGTCTTCGCACCTGCAGCGTCTCGTTGCCGTGGAAACACCACCTGCCTTGACAGGTGGGGACTCGTCGTTCCCATCCTCCTCTCCCACCGTCCTGTTCCTGTGTGGGCCGGCGCCTCCCAGCGGAGTCGCTGGCGTTGTTTCGGCTGCCGCCCTGACAGCTCCTGATATCGCCCAGGAGCGGGTATTATCTAAATAGGAGCAGGAGGTGGTGGAGAAGGAGGAGGAGGAGGAGGAGGTGTGGGGGGAGAGAGAGGGGCCTCCTGAGGGTGCTCTGTTTCCTGTCTTCCACTCTCTTTTTTCCTCCCGTCTGCTGGTGTCTGGGGCTGACCCAAATTTAACAGCCAGGGTCAGCGAGGGCCAACTCAGCCTTTATCTAGCATCCTTCCTTTCTCCATGCACCCAGCTATTCTTCCCATTCCACTTTTCTAAACACCCTCAAGACACACTCCCTCTCTCTTCCTTTCTCTCCCAATTTCTCTTTGGTTTGGCCTTCTCTCTCTCTCTCTTCTTCTCTCTCTCTCTCCATTCTCTGTCCATTCTTTCCATCCCTCTTTTCTAAACACCCTCCTACCTCCTCCCTCTCTCTCTCTCTCTCTCTACCTCTCTCTCATTCTTTCCATCTCTTTCCCCCTGGACAGCCGTGTCTGTTGTGACTGGCCAGGTCCGCTGCCCGTGGCCCGCCGGGGGGCGTGAGAGGTGCCGACGTGCCGGCGTGTGGTTTTGTGCGCTGCACAATGGTTCTGTCTGGCACAGAGAGTGCCGCTCAGACATGCCGGTTCTATGGAACTGGCCCATTCCCACCCTGCTCGGGTTTCCACTGGCTCCTGGCAGGACACCACAGGAGGCTCTGGTGGTGGTGTCAGATGAACAGGTGAAAGAAGGGGGGAAAAGGAGGGAGGGAAAAGGAGGGAGGGAAGAATGAAAGAAAGGGAGTAGCGTTGGTGGTGAGCTCTGCAAGAGATACTATTTGCTTTCCTTTTGCTTTTACCTGCCCTGAGGGCAAAAAGAGTGAGAGAGAGAGAGAGAGAAAGAGAAAGAGAGAGAGAAGGAAAGTGGAGAGAAAAGGAGAGAGAGTTGCAAGGAGATCACAGAGAGAAGCTCACAGCACCTCATAGTGTGGGACCGAGAGCTGATCTAAGATCAGAGTCATTGCCCCTCCACCTCTCTTTTTCTCTCTCTCTCTAATGAGAAGGCTTTGAGCCTGAGAGGGGCTGAGAAACCCCAGTACCAGATCTCTGCTCTATGACTAGTGATTACAGATTCTCTGACCCTGAGTCAGTGGGGCCAGCATAGGGCCAGCAGAGGAATCCACTCGCAAAAACTTCCAGCTCATGTAAACTAACACCGGCGTGCCGCTGAACTCGTCACAGTCAGGCCTTTAGAGCCTCATTGTGTGTCCCTATTGTGCAGATGAAAGCCTCTAATGACTAAGTGACACACAATTAGAGGAACGCAGTAATGGGGTGTGTGTGAGTGCGTGCGTGGGTGTGTGTGTGTGAGCGCGTGTGGTGGGGGTTGGTTGGTTTCGTACAGAGGAGAGATTTTTGCACATTTTAGAACTGGGTAACAGTCTGCAATAGGAGTTTAAATTACATGTTCGCGTGTGTACGTGTGTGTTTGTGTGTGTGTATGCGTGTGTTCTTATTGTCAGGAGGAAACTGGCCCAGGGACCAGGCACATGGTGTACATCCAGCGACTAGCTTGCTTTGTTCAGACAGTGGCTTATGGGTAGATTAGAGCTGGCATTTTCCTTTTCTGTTCCAGAAGCACCACTGGCACCGTCAGCCCGTATTCAGGCCAGTAGCTGTGGCCGTCAGTGGGAGATTCAAACACACACAGACACTGGTGCTCACCCACTTGCATATCTCTCTCGCACACACTCGCCTACAGACACATACTAACACACATATGTGGACACACACACACACACACACTCTCACGCTGAGAAACACACACACACACACACACACACACACACACACACACAAACACTCACTCACTCTTACTCACAAACACACACACACACACACACACACACGGACATGTGTTATCACTATGCCTGTTTTGTCTTTGTTTGGTGACCTCGCCTCAGGCAGAAGGCGGGTGAGGTTGTGGCACATCGGCGTGGGATGAGGATGTGAGGGGGTGTAGTTCCTGCAGGCAAAAAACAACAGCCATGTCTGTTACTGTGTGTGTGTGTATGTGTTTCTGTGTGTGTGGCCACACAAGTGTGTGTGTGTATGTATGTATGTATGTGTGTGTGTGTGTGTGTGTGTGTGTGTGTGTGTGTGTGTGTGTGTGTGTGTGTGTGTGTGTGTGTGTGTGTGTGTGTGTGTGGTGGTCCGTTGTTTGTGAGAGCAGATAGAGAGGCAGAATGATTCCAGAGAGCAAAAAACAATGCGTCTTGTTTACCACATAAGATTTCCACAGGTGAGTTTGTGTGTGCTGTTTGATGTGAAAGTTAAGGTCCATGGGTTTATGGGAGTAAATTATGAAAGCTACTTCCTACTGGAGTACTGTGTGTTGTGCTTCTCTGTATGGACCCTTTCAAGAGAGTTCCATTATCAGCATCATAGTTGGCCCCACAAGACTTCCTTTTTAACATTCCATATGTTATCTTAATGCAGAGGAAGTAGATTGGGGCCCAAATAGAACGTTCAAGCATTGTTTTTGTTTTTATTGTTGAAAGGGTCTATAGGATATTTTATTTTTGTGCAGAGGTTTCAGAGGTTGATCCATTCCTCTCTCTGACCATTTTCTTCTTTCTTTTCTTCCTTGCCTGTCAGCCTTCTTTCTGTCTATTCTCTCCATGTCACCTGTCATGGTGGCCTGCCAAAATGTATTCCCTGAAAGCATGGCACTGACAACAAGGCCAGTGATTAAGTGCTCTGAAAATGGTGCCATTTTGTGACGTGACAACAGAAAACTTTTCCTACCAGTTGAGATAGAAAGCAGGAGAAAGTTTGCTAGGTCTAAAACTAGCCAAAGAACAGACAAATGAATATATTTGCCTTGCACACACACTAAACAAAAGATGTAAAGATATATATATATATACAGTGCTGGCCAAAAGTATTGGCACCCATGCTAAAGTTGACTGAAAAGAGGAATATAAAATCATCTTTTGGAAATTGATCTTAATGCCTTAAATGAAAAATGAGGAAATATCTATCCTTTAAGGACACCAATTTTCTTAGTGAATGAATAATGTATCATAAATAAATAAATGTTCTTCCTTAAAATACAGGGGTCATAAGTATTGGCACCCCTATGTTAAATTCCCATAGAGACAGGCAGATCTTTATTTTTAAAGGCCAGTTATTTCATGGATCCAGAATACTGTGCATCCTGATAAAGTTACCTTGGCCTTTGGACTTAAAATAGCCCCACATCATCACATACCCTTCACCATACCTAGAGATTGGCATGGGTGTTATTTCAGTTAGCCTATTAGCTGGTTTGATGCTCATTGAGCTCAATGCAAATCAAACCAGCTAATAGGCTAACTGAAATAACTAAAATTGGTGTCCTTGAAGGTTAGATATTTCCTCATTTTTCACTTAAGGCATTAAGATCAATTTCCAAAAGATGATTTTATATTCCTCTTTTCAGTCAACTTTAGCATGGGTGCCAATACTTTTGGCCAGCACTGTATATATGAGAGAGGCACTGCACTGATATATATAAAAATATATATAATTTTGAAATGTTCCCACAGCACTACCATGACAGGGAACGAAAGGGTAAACGAAGCAGACTAATGACACCGTTCATCACTGCTTGGTGCGATATTTCCCTAAAACCAAACTTCTAAACAAATCACCGGAGAGCGCGCACGCTGTGGTTCTCTACACACTCATCTATCAGAGCCCAGCCCGAGTCCAAGCCATGCCCAGCCCAGCCCAGCCCATAATACTCCTTTTCTGACTGCCTCCGTGTTTGATTTACGACTGCAATATCACTAAAAGCCACCCTACGATTTTTCCCAGAGAAAAATGGGCGTTTTGGAGCAGCCACTTCGGTTTGTTTATGGCGTCCGTGTGGGCAGACGGCGTCACAGCTGCACCCACCACGGTGACGGTTAATGTCTGTAAGATTATGAGGAAGCTCAGTGCAGTGCCTCGCTTATGCTATACGCGACTGTCTGGGAGACCATAGAAATTAAGGTGGAGGGTAATGTAAGAGCCTAGCTAAACTGTCTGCTCGGTGTGGGGGGATTTTTGGTACAAATTTGGCCCTGATTTGGCAAGGATCCGACCACAGTTTGAGAACAGGCTAAGACAGACAGGCAGGCATTATGACAGACAGATATATTCACACAAAGTCAGACAGGTAGACAGACAGACATAAATGAGGGCAGACATACACATTCCCACAGAGACAAAACAGACAGACGAGTACGAGGCAAGACAGACATATTCAGATACACTGATGCACACAGACAGAATATAAACATACAGTCATACAAGCCAGTCTTTGTTCTAGACTTGACTCACTGTACGGAGCAGGTAATGAAACAAATAGACAGTTGAAACATCAGTCAGGCAAATTAACAAACAGACACACAGACGGCTATACAAACAAACTGTGTGTGTGTGTGTGTGTGTGTGTGTGTGTGTGTGTGTGTGTGTGTGTGTGTGTGTGTGTGTGTGTGAACAAGACGAACACAAAGTCAAACAGGTAGAGAGGTTGACTCCCTAGTATGTAAAGTAACATACAATCACACAGACAGGCAGACAGACAAGCTGCCAAACAGACATCTGAGCAAACACTAACGTCTGAAATGGCCAACGGTCAGTGCAGTGGCTGCGTGAGCTCGCCCTGGTCTGCTCCTGTGGCGAGGGAGGACAGAGGCGGTAATTTAGAGACAGCAGGCTGACTCATCGGAGCTAATGGGCTGGTCCGAACCCGTTGAGGTCTGCTGTCATTAACTGCCTCGCTACAGCAACAAACCTCTTAATTACTTGATTCAGCCTCAACCTGCTGTTAAGTCGATGTTTAATTGCATTGTTGAACATGTAATGTGGGTTATGGTCCCCTGTATGGTTGTTTGAGTGCCCCATGTTACAGTCATATTGCTTGCATGGGCTTCTCTGTGTGTTTGTGTGTGTGTGTGTGTGTGTGTGTGTGTGTGTGTGTGTGTGTGTGTGTGTAGAGTTGTTAATGAGTGTGTGTGTGTGTGTATGTAGTTGTTAATGAGAGTAGGTGCATGTAGGTGTCTCTAGATCTTTGCACGTACACTTTGCAGAAAGTTTCTGCTTTTCTCAATTGGCTGAGCATCATGTTAACCCAGGTCATGAGCTCGGAGCCCACGGGGTTTGTGCATACGATAAAATGTAAACTTCGGGGGAGTACTGTAGTGTAGTGCATGCAACTGCAGTGTCCATAGAACTCTCAGGTACATGTACAGTAAGTGTCCACACGGTCATTACTTGATTCCCACCCTCTATCTCTCTCTCATTTCCCACATCCTATCATTCTTCACAGTCATATCTGATTAAAGGTAAAAGCCTGAAAACATGTCCGGTGAGCAATTCAATGTGTATGACAGCTTCCTTTGAGTCTTTGTTTGATCTATGGGCCTTGGTGGTACTGTGCATATAATAAAAAATTAGTGATGAAAATTGCTGCAGACTACCTGTAATGTCACTTCACAAAGTTAAGGTAGGGCTACGTGCTATAACTGAGTGGTGTGGATTTAATAACATATTAATGGAGAAGAGCTTGGTGTGCGAGACACACACGCACACACACACACACACACACACACACACACACACACACACACACACAGTGACTTTGACCTTGGCGACAGCCACTTCCTCTATTTGCATGCTGACCTCAGGCACAGTATGGAGCTGGGCAGGTCATCCAAGTGAGAGTTCCCCTTTGGATTTGGATTTATGGCGGCGCTGGACTGAGTCACTCCACCTCTGAACCAGACACCGTGCTCACACCCACCTCCGAGACTGATGTGATCACAGGTTTCCGTTGGACTCTGGCTAGAACCTCCTGTTTGTCTTGGAAGGTTGAATAAGCTGCAGTGTGAGGCTGCTTGAGTATCAGTTTGGAGGAATTATAACGACATGTGTCCCTGTACTGGCTGCTCTCGTCCTTCTGCCACAGGTGGTCATGTATGGCAAGTAACAGAGTGACAATGCACATGTATATGATGATAATGAATATCTACTTTATCATGAGCACAAAGGAATATCTGCATTATCATGAGCACAAAGGGATATAAGGATAAGATATAAAACATGAAGACATTAAACATGAACATAGAAATGGTGTCTGTATCATATCATTGAGATACAGAGATGTTGTGTTCCACAGGGGATTTTTTCCCTCCTCTGTTCTTAATTGCGGATGTGCTTTTCTACATTTCTTCTACTTTTCTGCTTACAGCACATGTTATATTTCATAGTCCTAATGACAATTGACTCTTCCCACTGTCTGAAAAGTAAACACAGTCTGTGTTTGTGTGTGTGCGTGTGCGTAGGTGTGTGAGAAAGAGAGAGAGAGAGAGTATGTGTGTGTGAGTCTGTGTGTGTGTGTGAATGCGTGGGTGTGTGTCCGGGTGCTGATAGTGGTAATGTGTGTGTGAGGGGTAAATGAAACTACCCTCAGTAATATTTGCAATTCTGTGAGCGGTGGCATGTTTACATTCATAACAGCCTGGTGGTTTTGCTCCTTCTGAAAAGCCCTGTGGTTTCATTTGTCTTGGAAGCCAATAATGTTTGGCGACAGGCTCACCTCCCTTCCGTTCGACTTGCCTCGCACACAGGTCTTTCCCATATCGCCCAGCACGTCCATGGCTGCTCCTGCTGCCATTTATTAGGATACCGTGAAGCATTTGGAAGAGCATGTGACATAATTATCCCCCCCCCCCCATAAAACGACACCGTAAAGAGACTTCATAACAAGAGCCATAAAATGTCTTCACCCCTGAGGTCTATGGCTGGAGTAAGTGTGCTGTTAACCCTGCGGTTATGGTTAAGGGCTCCAGTGCTCCTTCCTCCCCTTAGCACGAGCACCCCTGCCTCAAGAGCACACGGAGAAACTCCACCAGCCACGCACGGGCCATTAGCATTCAGAACAGCACCCACCCTGTCCAGTGTCCACTGCAATCCCCAGAGAGAGAAAGTGGGGGGGGGGGGGGGGGGGGGAGAGAGAGAGAGAGAGAGGATGGGGGGGGGGTGAGGTAATGAAAGAGGGGTGAGTATGAGAGAGAGAGGGGTTGGGGGGAGAGGAGGCTGGGAGGAGGAGGTGAGATAATAAAAGGTGGGGATGAGAAGGGAGAGAGAGAGAGAGAGAACAAACACATGGCCATTAGTACCTGTATGTGTATTAATTATGAGCTAATGGTGTCTGACAGAGCAACACTAATCATGGCAGGAACAAATGCCCTAATGCACATGTCCTACGGGTGGCTCTCTGTATGTATCTTGTGTTGTATGGTTGTTTGTCATCTAAATGTGTGTGTGTGTGTGTGTGTGTGTGTGTGTGTGTGTGTGTGTGTGTGTGTGTGTGTGTGTGTGTGTGTACAAAATGATACAAAGAATATGTGTGTTTGTGTATGTGTGTGTGTGTGTGTGCACATTTATGTGGATGTCCACATGTGTCTCTCAAATACAGCAACCACGGCTAAATGTGTCACAAGTACCACACGGCTTAGACAGAAGGGCTCTAGCAAACATGCCTGTTAGCACCCTTAGCTCTGGTTCACTGCAGAAGAGCCTCAACAACGACTTCTACTCTTCCTGCCTGCTCCAACATAACAGTAGGAGAGCCACAGCAGCAACATTAATCAATTACTGTGGCCAGCAAACACCAAATAGTTTCTGTGGTCCCCACGGGCCCCAGGGCAGTAAATGAGAATGGGATACGGACACCCTACTCTTCCAGCTCCACAGGAAATCAATACACACCAATAGCTACCTTTCAGCTAATCCATCTAATTATTTACCAACACAATTACTCACAGTCACACACAGTACACACACATGTCCGCACACACATACGCACACACACACAGATACATGCACATGCACGATTGCATGCACATACCGTACACACACACACACACACACAAACACACACACACACACACACAAATTCTTCCTATCATTTTGTCTACACACACACACACACACACACACACACACACACACACACACAGGGAACTCCTACACAAACAAACAAAACAAAATACTGTGTATACACATGTGGTTGCCATCCTGAGGAAGGTAAAGGTCTTTAGAAACCTCACCTTTGTTAGCTGCTGTTTGGGGACAGCTGGTCGGTGTGATGTGAAACCAGGGCAAGGGCAAACACTGTGGTGGCATGCACCATAAAAGGGCAAACAAAAGGAGCGTTGTCCAGATGAGGGGGATTTTTCCTCTCCACGACCCGGGGATGTGGTTTGTGCTGCCGTGTGTGACCAATGCACCGCCACCATCCGTGACCCCACATTAAGATCAGGTGGCGACATGAGACGTTGTTTGCTCTTAGGTTGTAATGCAACACAAATTCAAATCCAACAGCAGTTGATCAGAACAAGGAAGAGATTTGTTATGTTATGAGCTCAGTTTCTGCTGAGGACTTTGCCCACTAAGTGCTTGGTGGCTTGTCAGTGGTGACATATTCATACCTCTGTGGTCTGGTCTCGCTCATATATCATTGCCATCTGGGTGACATGTTTGTCAGATATCAAATTTCCACATGTGTGGTCTCTTAAAGGCTGTGTGTGGGCCCACACAAGACACAAGACACACGTAGTTGCTGTGCAAACAACGTAACAGAATGCAGTATTGCTATAGTGGGAGCAGAAATGTTCATTACACCCTCATGCCCTCACTGGACATTGTTATGCCTCTCAAGATAAAAAGCGAAGTGCTCTTCGATTTCCAGTCCCCTCGCAGCTTATTACAGCTTAGCCCATTGGTGCAGAGGTGGGCAGGCAGCCATTTTAGTTGGTGCTGAAGTGGGAAATGTCACGTCCGGTCTCTCAAACAGAACTGGAGCTGGAACTGGAAAGGCCATGCAGGAGCTTAGAACACTTCTAGGGCCGATCTCTTAGGAGTCACCAGACCTGAGAGCTGACTAAAGCTCAAGCTGGGCTCTATCGAGTGCCCTCAGGTTTTAGCGTTATTGTAAATAAAAATGGAACTGAATTGAAAAAATAAACTCTAAAATGTGAGAGACTGAAGAAGAAATAGAGGCAAAGAGAGAAAAAGAAAGAGAGAGAGAGAAGAGCTAGAGAGAGAAAAGCGAGATGTAGAAGCTTTCATGGTCATGTTTTCATTACATGGCAACTCCATGGAGACCAGCAGCGATCATGCGAGTCAGCACGGCTGGCCTCCTCAGGGCCTGAACAAAAATAACCAATTCAAGAGGACCTCACTTCCGCGCCGCTTCTGCAAAGCCACACCGCACAGCAATAAAAAGCTGATGGCGGCCATTCTTAATTGCCTATCCACTGGGCCCTTACATGCATGAAGGACCGCTGCGGAGAGGATGTCATTGAAAGCAGCCAGGAAGTGGAAGTGTGCTTCAGCAAACTCCATTCAGGGTGATTATGCTGTTTCTGCAGCGAGTGAGTTAGCCATGGACCCCGAGAGAGAGCCGCTCCTTTTCATCCCACAGTTAAAAGAAAATTGTGAAAAGATGCTGATGCAACCTAGGGAAAGACAGGGTGGTGGTGGTGATGGGGGGGGGGGGGGGGGGGGGGGGCAGGCATAGGTGAATGGACTGTACTCTGGGCATCATAAACAGCAAGAGGAAGGGCAAAGCTGTCATTATACTTCATCAATGCAAGTGTTGGGTTGTATAGGTGAGATCTCTCTCTCTCTCTCTCTCTCTCTCTCTTCTCTGAGCTCAGGGGTATCGGAACTTGGAGAAATGGAAGAGGAAAGCAGAGCGGCCGAAGGGCCCAAAGTGTCAAAGAGAACGCTGAAAAATTCAAGTTCACTTCAAAGTGATGCCTGGAGGGAGGGGGGCAGTGTCATTACTGCATTCTGATTCTGTGCGCACCCCTTCCGAACCAGCAACACTCCTCTTCTAGCAAGATCTTTTCTCACCGATCGTCCATCAATCTGCCACATGCAGTGCCCCTCAGCTGTGTTCCCTCTGCAGCATGGTAGCAAACATTACAGGGAGGACCACGTTTTTCAACCGTCTGGCTTCAAATCCTCAGCCTGTCTCTGGCCCACTGTGGGCCGTTTTATGTGCAAGCTCACGTTTGTGTTGCGCTCTGTGACCCTGCAGTTCAATTGCCCATGGAGTCGTTGCTCTGTCGTAGCATTTCTGAGAGGTACTTTGTTGTTAATTAGATCCGTCTCTCTCTCTCTCTCTGTTAAAGGATTCTGTGTGCATGGTGTCTGCCGGCCTATGCACACACACACTGGGGGCCTGTCCACTGCTAATCTGATGCTTGCTGGACCATGCAGTGGCGCGCAAACATAGCTGTCATCTGATTTTTAATTGGTGCCTCCGTTCGGCTGTAATCAGATTGTTCTGGAATGCGATGTGTCCATGTGCCCCTTCTGGTGTAGCACACACACACACGCACGCACACCCACACACGCATGCACATACATACACACACACATACATACACACACACATGCACACACACATACATACACACACACACGCACACACAGCCATAATCAATCACAGTCTCATGCACATGCTTTCAGATGTTGCACAGTGGAGCACTCATAATTTCAGGGACTCGGCCAACCACTGACTCCAGCAGTGGCAAATCAACACAGGATTCTTGGGAGGCAAAGCCATAAAGGGGCTTCCAAGAATCTGTTGCTGCTTTCATGATGCAGTTTATTAGAACTGATTGGATGGATGTGTTGGAACAGAGTACAATCAGTGAGTCAGAGGTGGACACCCTAACAGACATTAATGACCTCAGCATTAGGATTACATTTTTAAACAGTCAATGTTTTAAAGAGGCAATAATGGATCAATGACGCATTATGAAAACTGCTCTGATTCATACTTAATAAGCTTAGCAGAAGCGCATTGTGTTGCGGATTTAGGAGCGGGCCCTCTTGTTGGACAAATGTGGGCAGTGCACTTAAGACATTGCAGTGTGTTTCTTGGCATCTCTATAATTGGGTGGTTTGTCTGGAGAAAATAGGACACATTTCTGAGCCGGTCTCTTGACATTGAGCCCCAAATCCACGTGTAATTAACTCATTAACACAGATGCCTTAAGACAAAAAGCAGTGATACTCTTTGGGTTGCTCGGATGTAAAGCGCCAATTGAACATGCAGAGGGGCTCCATGCAGCAGAGATGTGGAATTAAAACCACCGAGTTCTTTTGTTCGGAGCTTTAAAAACAGTCTATTAGAAGTCTGTCCCTGGGGCTGTTCTCCATTGCGACTGCAAATTAAATTATGCAAGACTATAACGTTTGGACTCCGCAGCTTCCGAAGCCGCCCCCCGCCCCCCCCGGACATTCACATAAAACCACAGGCCTTAACACATAGGTGATACAACGCTTTTCGTAAAATTGCTGTATAATGACACACGGGTACCTTTCTTCCAAATATAGGTAAAATTATGCTTATAGAGGGGAATAAAAGCCTGACTCAGAAGCACTTGCTGAATCACTTCATAAAACTGGAATGTATTGTCCTCCTTATTCATGCATGCTAGGTGACAGATGAAAGACTGCACACTCAAGTGAAATAAAACACTTTTACTGTAGAGAAGCTCTGCAGGCAATAGGATGATTATATATGAAAGATCCACGGGTGGTATAGATTTTTATTTGAAATGTTTTATTTTACCCTCATCAGAGAACATCATAGTGCCTCAGGACGTGGCACGTGAATAACACAACAGTCTTTTTTTTATCATTCAGAACGCTCCCCCAAGCTTTTATCAACATACACTTAGGCCCTTTGAAATGATTTTACCGGCATAGTCTTCTGAAATAAAAAATGTCCAGTGAGAGCATTCATTCTGTACAGCAGGTTGGTGAGTGAAGAAAATGGTTATTCAAAGCAACAAGACAGAAAAGAATCTGTGTTAATATATAAAAGGATCTCCCTCTTGCTCTTTCTCTCTTCTCCTTCCTTGAGCATGTCTCGCACAGCTCCTTTGGTTGCAGTCCTTTTGAGTGGGGCTTTGCAGCACACAAACCCCTCATTACCTCCTGCCCCTGGGGTCAGAGGTCAACGAGCCTGTCAGTGTAGAGAGTACGGGGTTGGGGTGGGGGGGTATGTACTCATATGTTCAGTTGCACTGAGCGTGTGCAGACTGTGTTAGTGTGACTAACTGATCCTACAACCGCGCCTACAAAACTGCTCTACCATAATGACCTAAACTGACTCCGGGAAAAGGCCAGGCAAAAAAAAAAAAAAAACCCTGGGTTCTCTGAATATGCTCATCACAACAGCCCTACAACTATCCTTCTCACCTCACTACAGATTACCTGACATCCCCCATTACATTAAATACAGTTTCATCTCATCTTATGGCCTCCTTACACCAAACAACTTTGACAAGATTTGGGAAAGATTCTTGAAAGATGAAAGTTGTTTGGTGTAAGGTGACCATTAGGTGTACCTCACCTGGCCTGTGTGCTTACCCCTCCCCCAAAATGTCCTTTCCTGGAGAGGGACTCAGTAGATGCCCAACTTGTCCCAGAAGTCGCAGATGTCGTTGCGAGAGCCGGCCTGCGCGTGCGAGTGCACAGTGAAGTTCATGACAAGCCAGCTGGACGAGCCGGCGTACTGTGGCCAGGCGGGCGGACGCTGCTGCAGGCAGAAGTTGCTCTGCTCGAAGCGCGAGCTGGGGTTTCCGGCGTGCGCGAACGCGCCCCAGTAGCACAGCATGCGGTTGGAGAGCAGGCGCTCGGGCGGCGCCAGCGAGAAGTTGCCCACGCTGGCCGAGTCGAAGAGGAACGGCAGCTCGGCGCCGTGGCACACATGCTCGTAGCACATGGACATGCCCGACCAGACGTGTGGGTCGCTGGCCACGTGGTCGAACACGTACATCCACACCGAGCTGCCCGCCAGAGCGCCGGCACGAGCCGCGCGACGGGACGGACACAGGAACACGTAGTCGGTCACGATCTACAGAGACAACAGACATGGGACAACAGACAGAGACAACAGACATGGGACAACAGACACAGATACAACAGACATGGGACAACAGACACAGAGACAACAGACATGGGACGAAGAGATGGTCAGGAACACTGGCAGTGAATGAACTGAAAACAAACACTGAGATTGCAATGGAGTTTGTATATATGAGCGGTATGGCTGGCAGAAGCTACATTCATCTACAACTGTTGCCTACAGTTCTAAATAGCACAGACACTGATGACACATGCACTTAACACTTAAAGTCCTACTTGACACAAAAATGTATGCAAAAACCTTTTATGGAATGCATCTTATATAGCACTCACGCACGCACGCACGCACGCACGCACTTCTCGCATCCCCGATTCCCCCTCTTCATTTCCCCAGGTCTCTCATTTTTTAATATTCATGAGACCTGACATTTGTGTGGAGACCTTTTCCATCTCTCTGGCGAAGACCCTACTGACAGGCTGCATTTAAAAGTCAGACCTCAGCCTGCAAGCTGTCACACCATAATAACCCTCTCCTGTTCCAGATCTCAATCATTTCACACACTAATATCATATCTAGTCTAAGTGCTATTCTAGACATTTACCTACACCATCTATAAGTAATCTTGCGGCTGCTGCTGTAGCCCACTGGTATAGGGAATCGGACTTGTGATTGAAGGGTGGCCAGTTTGATCCCAGACTGGTAGGGCAGGGGGAGTGATTGGACATCACTCTCCCATGTGCACATCCACAGCTGAGGTGCTCTCTTGAGTGAGGCGCCCACGCCCTACTGCTCCACAGGTGCCGCAGCAGTGGCTGCCCACTGCTCAGGGTTTGTGTGTTTATTACTCACTGTGTGTGTGTGTGTGCGTGTGTGGTTCACTAACCACAGATGAGTAAAATGTAGAGAAATGTTTTTCCCTCGGTATCAATGATTTTTTATTTTATTTATTTCTCTCTTTCTATCTGTCTCTCTGAGGCCAAACTGTGATATTTTAGTCTACATATGGGCTGATGAATTCTCTGAGGCAAAGTGTGGCTCAACATATTCAAAATCTTCTATTATTAATCAAAGCCATCTCTTGCCCTGTCTCTCTCTCTGTCTCTCTCTCTGTCTCTCTCTCTGTCTCTCTCTCTGTCTGCCCCCCCCTCTCTCTGTCTGTCTGTCTGTCTCTCCCTTCCCGTCTCTCTCTCGGTCTCTCTCGGTCTCTCTCTCTGTCTCTCTCTCTCTGTCTCTCTCTCTCTGTCTCTCTCTCTGTCTCTCTCTCTGTCTCTCTCTCTGTCTCTCTCTGTCTGCCCCCCCCCCCTCTCTCTGTCTGTCTGTCTGTCTGTCTCTCCCTTCCCATCTCTCTCTGTCTCTCTCTGTCTCTCTCTGTCTCTCATCTCAGTGCTCTAATTCAAATAAAAGCATCACCATCTGCATGACAGTCTGCCTTGGCAGTTAGACATGGGGGGTTCTCATCCATTCCGGCCAGCAGTCTAGAGCAGAATCCTGTGGATGGGCTCAGTGGAGGGGAAACTGGGGCTGACTCCTATCAAGCGTTCCAAAGACTCTAGCGCCCTCTGCTGGCAACATGTGTAGCCAAGTTACTGCCACCATCACAGCAACTGTCACATAACATTGCAGCAGTTTGACAAAGCCAGACTGTCAGCTGAGCTGATTGAAGTCTGTTTCTAGAGATCTCACAGGTCTCATCACCTGTGTAGCAAAGCTATTGACAAAGTTTTACTGATTTTGTAGCTTTAGATCAATCAAATTTAGAATAGCCTACACAAATCAAAATGCTTGTAACATCAAGGCAATGGATTTTTATTAATTACTTTTACCTTCTCTGTCTGTTTTGATGTCTAGTTTTGCCTCTGATTTCCAATTAACGGCAAGGACACCTCTCCTCTTAATGCTATGAGGCTGCTATCTCCTTGCATGACTCAAATACCTCTAATGGCTAATAATGGATTGAGTGCTCGTTTTAATCCAATGTGGGTTAGCTACAGCAGCCTGGCGGCACGCAGCAGACAGGCAAAGGAGACAGCTGCGTCCTCGTCACGCTCCGTGGGCCTCCTTGTCGGGCCAACTCAGGAGATCAAGGAACGGATGTGACTGGCCTCAGAATTTTGAGGAGTTACACCACCCCACCCCACCCCCCTGTCTAAGGAAGTTGTGCGTCCTCTATACCATCCAATGTTGTCGTGGATTATTTCTTTCTCACACAAGACATTACCAGGAATCTTTGAAACACTTTTTATTAAGTTGGTGTATTTGGGTGTATTTGGACTGAGTCATAAGATGTTTACCATGCATTGGTATAACATGTATACCAATGCATTGACCCTGAATGTTATGTTAAGGTCACATGATAATATCTGAAATAATTCTATGTGGCTTTTAGCACATCACCATTTTTGTGTGTCTATGTATGTATGTGTATGTATGTATGTGTATGTATTTATGTGTATGTATTTATTTATGTGTGTGTGTGTGTGTGTGTGTGTGTGTGTGTGTGAGTGAGTGAGTGAGAGAGAGAGAAAGAGAGTGAGTAAGTGAACTGGAACATTTGGCCATGTACACGTGTGAGTAAACACGTGTGCATTTGCATGTGAAAGCTTGTGAATGACTCACCTGAGACAGCATGTCCCTTCGGTCTGCATCCTTGTAGAGCGGCAGGTACTTGCGCAGGATGCGGATGGTGTGCTGTTTAAAGATGGCCGTGGTGTAGACTGTGCACTCCACTGGAGACACGGGTTTGGTAAAGACCCCAAACACAAATATTACCCCCTCCTCTGATGTGGTGCCTGCCAAAAACATATTACAATATAACAAAACAATATGGCGGTCTGACAGCGCACAGTGTAGTTTATGGAACATACCCAATATCTGTTTCTGAAGTCCTATGGCCACACCCTAGTATACATAAAGTTCAACTACCTAAAAAAACTTAACATTAGAGGGAAGTACTGAGATATTCCATAAATGCTATGTCCTCCATTTTAATGAATTTTCATAAATCATTATTTTTTATTGTTTTCCTAGTAACTTCAGTGGAACTGTAATTGGGTTATTGTTATTTGATTTATCTTAACTCAATCGAAACACAACTGCATTTTTATTGATATTACCTGAAATACATAATTAAATAACATGACTAGTTAATGTTTTAAAAAAATAGATATAGCATTTTGGAACCAAACAAATATAACAAGAGAGGCATCAAGAGGAACCACGTAGGGAGCCAGGTCCATATCAAGTCCACCTGAAGTTTGTTTTAAACAGTAACTTACTCATACACATGCTCATGTGTGGCAAATGAATACTTAACAAATGTGCAGAGTTCTTGAATCTTTTCCTTTTTTGTGTGAGATTCGAGAAATGTGCACTTTTTAAGAATTTACTGACCGTGTTTTTTTGTCCCTCACCTGGGATGTGCACAATGACTTCCCTAAACTTAACATGTGTGGCAAGTGGACACTTGAAGAAGTTGTGGCCTTACCCAAGAGCACTGGCTTCTCTTTTTGCCAGTGTCCCTTCTGGAAGGCAGTCACAGCCTGCTCTTTGATGAGCTCTCCATCAATGAAAGGCCCCCAGGTCTCAAAAATCTCCAGGAACCGGAATGGGTTGATCACCTTTGAGCCTGGGGAAACACAGATACATGCTTGTGTCATTTGAGCAATGTTTGCAGTAACCAGTGATGAGCCAAATGTAGTGAGCTAAGCTCTTAAGCTCTAAAACAGTTAGTACTTGGTGACCTCGAAAAACAGAGATCTATATGAAAAATGGCCGGATTTCTCCTTCATTTACTGCAATGGAATCATGGCATATGAAACTAAACATGGAGTCATCACAAAGACTATTCATCACACAGCAGATAGACAAAAAGATTAGAGATACAGAAATACTGAGATACTGGAGGCCTGTCTGTCAGTCCAGTCTTACAAAGCATGGCTCTCATGGCCTCAGGTGTAACAGAGAGAGAAGGAGTGAGAAAGAGAGAGATCTTCTTACTGGACTTCATCTGCGCAGCGAGAACAGCCTGGGGGCTAAGGGACAGCAGGCACACGATGTCCTTCACTGAGCAGTTGGCCTGCTTGGCAAAGTCCTTCCCCAGCTTCAGGGCATCATGTCTGCCAGACAGACAAACAAGACACACACACACACACACAAAAGTGGAACCAAAAACCACTTTTCTTCAGCACATAAGTGAATGTTATTTTTTCTTATTAAAATGTGGCGTAACTGAGGTGAGTGTGTGTTTGGGTGGTGGTGGTGGTGGGGGGTCTTTTCCCTTGTCATTTTCAGTCATCACTGATTATCGGATGGGTTCCAGGTTAAAGGAACCGTATGTAAGAAATGTATTTCAATTAATAATAAAATGGCCCTGATATGTCACTAGACATTAAGAAATCATGTTCATTTTAAATACTTATATCACTGACAACAGTAGTACGGCCAGGATATTGTCATTTACAAAGTGAAGTTGCAGCCCTCAACTGATGTTGATGTTGTGTTTTGTCATGTCATGTTGTGTTTTGGCCTGATGCGCCACCTTCCACCTATCTACTAATCACAAAGTCAGTAGTGTTTCAGCATCCGGGTTGGCAACCTCGAGTCAGGGGGGAGGGGGAGGTGATACACCACTCTACAGTTTGAAAGTGGTTGCAGTACCAGTTTTGGCCACAATCTTACATACGGTTCCTTTAACACAAATAATGAAAAAGCTATTCCTCTAGTCTAAAACATACATTCATACATTTGGATGAATATATAGGCTATATATAATATATGCAATAGTCATAAACACATACATTCTATGCATTCTATATGCGTGATGTGCAGGCTTTGCCTAAGCGCCTACCTGGTCTTGAGAGGGATGGAGAAGGGCAGACTCTGGAAGACGGCCTGCTTGAAGAGCGGCTTGCTGCTCTGGATCATCAGGTGTAGACTCACACTCTGGGCTCCAGCACTCTCCCCAAATATGGTCACCTGTCTCAGGGACATACAGCAAAATACATGAGGACACGCACTCAGTACAGTACATACATACTGACATGGACTGTATCTATTCTGTATATACTAGACTGTATATATGCAACAACTTGTACGCCTCTCTCTCTCTCTAGTTATTAGCACTTTTACTCACACATACAGAGAGAGAGAGAGAGAGAGAGAGAGAGAGAGAGAGAGAGAGAGAGAGAGAGAGAGAGAGAGAGAGAGAGAGAAAGAAAGAAAGAAAGAAAGAGAGAGAGCATGTGTTAACCCTTAAAGGTGTAGGTTTTTGAACGTTCTAAGTTCCGCAACAATTGAAAGTTCTAAAATTCTATGTTGAATTCAATGAACCCAGATATTCTTTAGAACGTTCATTTCTCAACATTCCCGTCACACCAGTGTGACGGTACTCCTTTAGTGTGTGCATGTGTGTGAAAGAGGGCGCAAGACAGACAGGCTGATGTCTATTTCTGTTCATTCAATTTTGTTTTCCCCGACGCTGCCTCTGGGCAAAATGGATTGGTATGACTCACAAAATTGTTGTTTAATCTCAATGCAAAGGGAATCGGTTCATTAGAGAAATCCCCCTCCAGCAACATGGCATATGAAAGAAGACCTTGTCTGCTCCGCTAGTGAGTCTCCCACTCAGCTCTCCTCAATTTTGACAGACTGGGGGGAGTTGTGTCGCATCACTTAATCATGTGAATGATTAATATGAGGCTTCAATGGGGCTCAAGATGTTCCTTCCACATTTGCTGGGGGAAACGCTCAGTTGAAAAGTCAATATACCCTTCACAAATGTTTGCATCCTAAACAGTTATCTGTGTCACCTACATCAACAATCAAGAAACAATTTCCCCCCTGTATGTTGTGTACACGCAGTCAGATAGATGTGTGTCCGTGTGTGTGTGTGTGTGTGTGTGTGTGTGTGTGTGTGCGTGTGTGTGCGTGTATAGTATAGTATAGTATAGTATAGTATAAGTATAAGTATATATACTTTTTTGATCCCGTGAGGGAAATTTGGTCTCTGCATTTAACCCAATCGGTGAATTAGTGAAACACAAACAGCACACAGTGTACACACAGTGAGGTGAAGCACACACTAATCCCGGCGCAGTGAGCTGCCTGCTACAATGGCGGCGCTCGGGGAGCAGTGAGGGGTTAGGTGCCTTGCTCAAGGGCACTTCAGCCGCAGCCCACTGGTCGGGGCTCGAACCGGCAACCCTCCGGTTACAAGTCCAGAGTACTAACCAGTGGGCCACAGCTGTGTGTGTATGTATGTGTGTGTGTGTATGTGTGTGTGTGTGTATGTGTGTGTGTGATGTTGTCCTGCCTTGGTCGGGTCACCTCCAAACACTGCTATGTTTTGTTGGATCCAAAGGAGGGCTGCCTGCTGATCCAAAATACCATAATTCCCCACAGCCGAGGTCTTAGAATCTTTACCGGAAACCAGGAAGCCAAAAGCCCCTGTAATGAAACAATATTGTTTAGAGATGAGTTAGAATTACTGTCACTTAGCATGTGCATTCCTGAAGGTGAAGGTATGATGAAGCTTTGCATTTTTAATCAATAATATTTGCACTTCAGGAACTGAACACATTTGACTACCCTTCAAACTAGTCTCAAGAGTGTATAAAATATATACCATACTGTATAAATACATACATGCAGAGTTTGAGTAATATACAACAAGTCACACAAAATCAATCTATAGCCAACCACAGGGGGTCGCTGGGAGCCCAAATGTTCATGATGAATAGGGGACGTATGACTAAAGGGTCTGGGAGTCTTACCCAGACGGTAGGCCACGCTCACCACCAAGGTGTGGGTGAAGTTGCTGATAAAGCGGCCGTCGTACAGGGGCTTGGAGGCTGTTCCGGCAATGAAGTCACCCCCATGGACCCACACCATCACGGGCATGGGGGAGCGCAGAGGGGAGGTGAAGTCCACACTCCGAGGGACAAAGATGTTCAGGTAGAGGCAGTCCTCACTCACCTGGAAGCACACAGTGTAGGACAGGCCTTTATATGGCTGGACATTTAGGGCTGTTTTCACATCCATGGATTAAACCTAGTCCTAGACTAAAAAGCTTTCTCTCGATGGAAATATCTCCATTGGAGATCCCTTATTCCTTTAACAGGGAACTGTCCCACAGAGTAACAAGAAGCACAACAACATCAATTTTAGTACTTTTGTGGCCAAGGAGCTGAACCTAGGCCGAGTTGCTTTTCTGACAAACTCTACCACGTGCACAACAGAAGTTGTCTGGAACCCAACCTGACTGGAAACAACATGTGATGACAAGAGTGCCACCAGTGTTTATAAATACCAATACAACCAAACCTCTGTGACTTTTGGCAATCCGGTTGTGACTGGATGCAGAATATTTATTTTTGCTTGGATAGCAATAGGCTGGGGAAATTAATTCACCCCACTCTAATATAGGCATGACATTGTGATGGTTGGTGAGGTCCCAATGCCACACTCACCTTAGCTGGGCACTCTTCAGAGATGGGCCCAATACAGCCCTGCATGCACGCAGCCCTGGGGAAGGTGGCATCATACTCTCCTTTCCATGGGCTCACAGGTCTGGGCGGTTTCCATCGGTATGCGGCCAGTGGCGGATCTGCGAATGGGATGCCGTAAAATATGTGTGCCTTGTCCACGGTTTTGCCTCTAATAATGCCATCTTTGGTCAAGACTTTGGGTCCCTGCTTCGTGGGGTCGGCGTCGGAGATCTCAGAGGCCTGATTCAGCTCTGGTTCCAACATGGGGATTTCCTTACGGTCCACATCCTCCTTTTCCAAATCGTGCAATTCTCTCTCGAGTTGTACTAGCCTGTCAATCACGACGGGCTCGTTGCGGACGAGAATCCCCGAAGAGAGGCTCCTCAGCAACCCTACCAGGCTGAACGAGGAGTCATCAGGCTGCACTGAGGAGAAAAGCAATACCACGATGCAAGCTGACAACCAGTATCTGAAGACGCCCATCCTCTCCTTATTCTTGAGGTGGCCTGGGTTAATTCAGCTGTGCTTACCTGCTGTCATTAATGTCTCCACCGGTTCCAGTTATTTCTGTTTTCTGCTAGACCATCCTGCTGCTAAACTATAGCCTAGGAGAATGAGCCCGCAACATTCGCCTATACAAATGCCTTATCGTCCTACAGTTTGGGCTGTGTTAGTGCTTGTGACTTCAATTAGTGAAGATATCTTTTGGGGGCTGTGAGCGGGATCGGCTACAACAGATCTTTTGTTGTGTGCCAGGATGAAGGTGGACACATGACGTTGGTTTCAGGGGACAGGCTGTGTAGGTAATTGAAAGCAGCTAGTCTGCCCTTTAGCAAATGGGATAATGCAGGTTCCCATGATGTACATATCCTCTTCACTGTTTTCACATTTCGGAGAGACAACTTCTTTATGGCCTCTATTGTATCGGTAATCTGGACTTGTTAAATATAGTGTGTGTGTGTGATAGAGAAAAAGAAGGCCAGTATAGCCTAAAGAGTATGCGTAATTGTGTAGCCTATGTGGTCAGTGGTAAAAACCACAAAGTCTCGTGTTATGTAACTACAGGCCCAAATATAACTTTACGTACACTTAGACATGCATGGATGTGTATGGGGTTGATATTTGGGTATATTCAATCGATGTCATTACCATTTCTTTGGAAATAAACTCATTTTCAGAAACAGCCTAATTACTTGACGGGAGAAGTCAGCTGTGCGCACTCGTGCGACAAGTTTTGATTACGCCAAGTCCTGAAGTGACAACCTTGAAATGAAAGGAAACTAAACGTTTATAGCCAAACAAATCAAAGTGATCAATGAAAACATTGAAAGTAATCAAACAACTCTACGCAAGAATGACGACGATGTGCAAGAACATCGTAATATTTGCGTTGATATCCGTGCACATCCAGTTCTCACGTTCTTTGGGTAAGTAACTTGCCATATTACAAACTGATCATTTTATTAGCCAAGTAGGCTACAGCATGGCTGTATTTATCCGAAGGTCCACCAAGCCCATGCACAGTCTACCCCTTTCTCCAATGTTGATTTACATACAACATTTAATTTAATAAATTAAATGCATTTCTGTGTGGCGTAGGTGACTGCACCATATACAATTTCTCCATATGCTGGTTGCTGAAGGACACAAACGCTACACCTACTGCCAGGTAAACATTTTTTCTTAGACAACTTGATACCACCTGCTTGTTTGATACACGTTAAGGGGCCCCTGCGGTTAATCTCAATCACAGACCAAATATCAGTGCGTGGCTGAATGAAGCTGAACTGATGTCCATTGGGAAGTTCGGAAAATTTAACTCTCTCACCGTCCAAACATCCGAGCGGCACTCTCTCAAACTTCAGTATGGAGACCTTACGCGAACTTGGACATTTTCTGTCAGTGACAGTGAGTTTTCTTCTATTATTTACCCTTCATTGCAGAACAGTCTTTTGGGGTATGCCATATGTATTTGATACCTAAATCATCCCAAAGTAGTACATAACAGTGGTAGAAAATAAGAAAGGAATGAATATTTGAGTTGGCACAGTATATAGTGTAAAATGGCTACTGTATTGTGCTTAAAATTATAGGCTTACATACCATAGAGCTCCAAAGTATAGATTCTGCAATAGAGGAAACACCCAATGAATTTTCAGTGGTGAGTGTGACAGACATGCATGACAATTACATGTTTGTACTTATGTATTCTAATAACACTGTAGAATTTTGTGAATGTAGAAAGTGAATTGTGAAAATTCTTGGCCTTCACAGGATGCATTCAGTGTCTTTTCACCCGAGCAATTTTTTGCATGTGAGAAAGACCCTCTATATCTCCATCAAAGTGAAGACTTCATTCTGATGTTGGGTATGTCACTCTTAAATTAGTAGTCAGATAGTTTGCATTAATGCACGAAACATTTACAACTCATGCATGTGTGTTTATGTGTTTTACTAAGCGTGGAAGTAAAAGCTTTGTGGCTTCTCAGGCCACACCACTCGCTTTCCTCTGAAACTGGAGTCCCACAGCTCCTACATGTTGCTTGTGTCCTGGAGAGACACACACGACCCCACGCCCCCTCTTCCTCAGACCCACCATCACTCCTCTGTCTCCATCTACCACCGGGAGCTGGGGGCCTACACTACACTCAGTGTGGACACCACAGAGGCTCAGTACTACCGCTTCAGCAGTCTCCAGGGATGCATGCCCTATGTGGCTTGCCACGAGCTGCTGGCGAGACCCTCGGTCACCTGTCTGTCCACCATCACAGGTAAAGACACTTAAGGTGTAGTTTTGTAATACAATGAATGATGTAGAAATGACAGTAGTCATTCTGAAGCCATGCTTTCAGTATTTACCGTTGTTTTGGCCTCCTGTATAATCAAAACACAAATTTTACTCCCAATGCAATTCCCAGAAATGTTTTAAAACCATCTTCTTTTCACCATCCATTAAGAGTTGAATCATTATGGTAGGCTTTGAAAACTCTCAATATGTGGTAACGAAAGCTAAGTAATGACATTAAGCCAGTGATGGTGCTGAGCATTCATTTGTGCTGCATAGACATGTTTAGAACGCTAGATATCTCCATCCATATTCATTACAATAAAAATTATATTGTGTGTAAAACTCTCCTCACTTGATCTCTATTTCTCTCCGTCTCTGTCTGATAGATCCAGATGTGCCCAGAAACTTCCAGGTGACCTCGTGGAACACCAGTCAGGTGACCGTGTCCTGGGACTGCCCCAGGAACAATAAGTTCTCTCTCTTCCTGCTCACAATGCTACACCTCAATGGCACAGACCACGTGGTCGAGGAGACAGTCTACCGGCACACGCGGCAGCCGCTCATCTTCACCGCGTCCGACCTGCCACCGTGCAGCCGCGTTCAATTCGGCCTCCAGACGGTATGTGTGTCCGGCATAGAGTCCCGCACCAGCAAGACCGTGATGATTGACGGGAACTCTGGTAATCCACGATCCTAAAGTCTCTCCAAAGGGAGAACCAACTTCAAGCACACTTATGGTGTAGTGGTGGGGTATATATTATGTATGTACCATGATTTTGGCCTCACTTGGACACTTGGATTGAGCACTGAAAACATGAATAATGGGTACTGGAGTGTTAGATTAACCTTTCAGTGAAGAAACTATGGCATAATCTGATTAGTTATATGGTCAGGATGCCTTACCTTGTAGGCCAGTGTTATCCTTCTGTATTCCTTCTGGCACCCAGGACTGGGTAGTAACCTTTCATCTTTTATTGCACTTTTTATAGAAATGTAAAAGGTCATTAATCCTCTCTCATTGTTGCCACCCACAATCAAGGTAAATTTTCCCCAAGGTTAACTCAAGAGGGTTCATTCAGTAATATTGCATATAAGTAGACTGAAGGTCTAATGTGTTTCATTAGATTTTATGTGGAGGAGAAAAAGCAAAGGTATGCAACCTTATCAAATTGAATACCAGTGATGCCTTTTATTTTACACTCTGTCTTTCTATTGCCAATATTATATTATGGCCTGTGGCAAATTTATTTAGTCTCATAATTTTACGGTTCAGCATCTCATCTGCCTTTCAGCCCATTCTTCAATCCAAAGCATCCGTCAGTCTTCTGCGGGCCCAGACAACTACACTTTGAGCTGGTCGGTCATGGATGCCTCACTGATCGCAGTGTTCAAAGTGTACCACCAGGGGGCACTGCAGGCCTCCACGTTCCTTACCACCCACACGGTGGTGGGTCTGGTCCCATGTCAGCACTACGCGGCCAGGGTGGAGGCTGTGTGTGGCGAGAGTATCGTCATGAATGTGAAAACCCTTCAGACACACACAGGTGTGTATAGATGTGCTTGAGTGGGTGTCTATCCCCCACCGACAGTCACCTTACTGGCTCAAGGTCATACAGTCTTCTGTTCAGTGATTGACACGTTTATTTCATTTGGGGTTCATACCATCCTAGAATTATTACATGTGTTTGTAACCTTATCTTTAATATCCATGCACAGCTGTAAAACTGCCATGAATTTTATGTTTTTTTTTTAGTCATTTGGCCATCATATCATCCCATACCCAACAGCATCTTCACTCCATTGTCTTTGTGTGTTTGTTGTGTGTCCTAAGGTCCCAGGGTTGTGTCTGACTTGCGCTATCAAGCGGAAGACACCATCGCTCTGTGGAGCAGCCCCTCCAGCCCCGGCGGGGCCTTCAGTTACAGTCTCACCCTCGAGGATGGCTCGCCGGTCAGGAGCGGACACCTTCGAGAGCCCCTGCTCTCTCTGGGGCATCTGCCCCCGGGCCTGCCCTACGTGCTGGAGGTGTGGGAGGAGTGCCACGGGTGGGAGTCCCCCAGCAGGGTGGTGCTGTGCTTCGACGTACGGAAAGCGCCAGAGGTGGATGTCCGTCAGACTGACAAGGCCCTACTAATGAGGAATGGAGACATGACAGGTGGGGCGACACAAGCGAAATGTGTCTTTTTTTTTTGTGCCTATCTTTATTTATGCCTTTCTATTTTGACAAGGAAGATCATAGCATACATACCACATAAACATAGGCATCATAAACAGGCCTACATATAAATTAAAGGACCATCGGATCCATGGGACTGAGATGGGAAATGTAACGTGAAACCAAAATGTGACAATAATATTTTAACGTTACCATTTTGGTGGGTGATGGGGTCAGGTGGGGCTTGAAAATTCCCCACATCCAAAGTGGAGAATGACGGGAAAAGTTTGAGAACCACTGGTATAAGCCAACATGTTAACTCTTTAAATGTTTCCTAGCTGATGACTTTAGGAGGTCTTCTCTGGCCATGATTGTACCTTGGAGGCTGCCTCCCGAGTTAGAGGACCCAAAGTCACCACCACGACTTCAGCTGAAGCGCATCGTCATAAACAAAGTGAGCTTCTGATCAAAGGAAGAGATGGTCGAATCAAACAATGAAATATTGAAAGGAATGGAAAGATTTTTTCAGTTTGTCCCATATTGTCTCCCCTCAGATCTCAGAGCTTGTCAAAGACTTCCCCCACCCTGAAAGTGTTGATGCTTTGACATTTGAAGACTATGGAAATGGAACACAGACGAAAATCGGTTTTGTGATGAAGAAGGCCTCTGTTAAAGAGGCAAGGGTTCCATCCTCTTCATCTGAAATGCTAACATTTATCCGGTCTCATTCACAAACTGGAATTACAGTCAATGATGACATTATCTACTGGGATGGTGAGATGGAGATTCCTCTCAATTATCAGTTCATGGTGTATTTCCTATTTAATAATCATTATATGGTGACACGATAGAAATAACCTGCTCAGGATATTTGCCCATTGTAATGTATGTGTGTATCACAAGTGGTCAGTTCTAAATACAAGTGTAAGCAATCACCAAGACGCTTTGTGATCTGATTACTCAAACCACTTGCTGAGGTGGTCTGAGACGCATTTGACCACATCTCTTTTGTAGTGTAAATGCTAATGCATTCTATTGAATGTGACCAGCAATAGCAGCAATCTAAACACAAGTGGTCAGCAATGTCTCTGGCTGTACACCTCGAATACATGTGTAAACCATAATGGGTCTCGGCTGACAACTTGTGATTGGATCACCCAGGACGCATTCTTAAAACAAATGTAAACAGGCCCCGATTTGTACACATGGCATGTTGCATTGGAGAGGGAACCATGGCAATAGCTAATACTATGCTTGTTTGGTCCACTTTTGAGTGCGCACTTTGTGGTGTTCTGCTTTTTGCATATTTGTAGACCCGGATGAGTGTTCCATGCTTGAGCTAAACCAGTGCACTCCTCACTCTGTGTGCATCAATACCTTGGATTCCTACACCTGTGTCTGTCAAAGCGGCTACTATGATATCAGTCCCTTCCTAAGTCCAACCACAGCATGCCGTGGTAAGAATCACTAATATAATACATTTAATATAATCAAATCAAAGCATTAAGATCGTAGAAGCCACTTGCTGTGTTCTTTATCTGTTAATCTCCATGTATTTTATTTTTTAGGATTTAAAAATCCTATCAGTTACACAGTTTGGTGAAAAATGTGATGCTAAAAATAATCAAAAGTACCATATTCACAAGTAGTGGTATATCTGTATAGTATAGATGCCCTGTGGGTTTGTTTGTCTTCTCCTCTGTGTTCCCCATGTCTCCAGAGAAGGGCTTGTTCACACAGTGCTCACAAGATTTCATCACGGGCAGTGTTGCCAAGGCACATCTGGTGGACTACTTGGGGGGCAACGTAACCGTGGTCCTGAATGACGGGCGATGCCCCGTTTCAGAGAGTGGGACCCTATACTACTTCAGGGCATCGCGCCACCCCAGTCACTGTGGCACCAGAGTAGTGGTAGGTCTACACATGTGTCCCTCTTGTCTGTGTGAAGACTTTACCATTTAAAGACGGTTTAACAGAAAGAAGAGGGAGATGAGCACTCTGTGTTGCTATTGAATACAATCTGCAATGGAAAATGAAATTATGTATCTACGAAGATTTTAATGTTATATGAGCTACCAAACCCTACAGAGTTCGTGGAGTATGTACTGATATGTAGTATGTACTGATGTTTATTACAAACCACTTTAACAAATCATTCTACTGTCCAAACCTGGTGCCCAGGTGAACAGGACCCACATTGAGTTCATGAATGTGCTGACGGTGACACTGAGCAGAGAGATGGTCATTACTCGGCGAGACCTGAAGGTGATCTGGAAGTGTATCTACCCCACGAGCTACCTCCGCAACACCGAGATGAATGTCCACCTGGAGTGGTAAGACTACAGAGGCTCCGGACTACATCAATGAATGTGTTATTGAAAGCTGCTTTCTTTCTTCTAGTTGCCATCTTTAGGCCTATTTCCCATTTTTCCCATCAAAAAACGTTTTCTCATTTATCGGAAAGAGTACATTTGTCTATCTCTGACCATTGTGTTGAGAAACAAACAGAAGAATGATATATTTGTATTGTTTTTATAAAGTTGGTCTGCATGCTTACCATAACATACTGTCGCATGCATGTTGGGATAACAGCTAACTAGTTCTTTTAGAACTAATCAACAAAAATGTAGGTCTTGACTTGTTTGCGCCAAAAAAGTAACATTTATGATCTACCATGATTTTGCCAGTACTCACATGAGTTTTTCATAAGTAAATATCTCAACCTTTCCTCAGGGTGCCCTCTTACACACTGGTAGAATCCAACTCCTCTCATATCCTGGAGGTTGTCATGGCCTTGTACAAGGATAACTCGTTTACGGACAACTACACAAATGCCGTCACCCTCTATCCGGACGACTTCCTGTATTTGGAGGTGATCCTGAACGCACACAACACCTTTGCATCTGATCTACTTCTGGAAGTGGTGACGTGCTGGGCAACAGAGAGCAGCAACCCTCTGGACAAAACCCAGGGTATACTACTCAGAGATGGGTGGGTGGTCACTTCAAACGACGTTCAAAGACAAAGAGGCATCTGTATTTAGAGAAAGTTAGAGGCAGAACTAACCTCCTGTGCTGTATAAGGATGCTGAACCAGAGTTTAACCATTGGTCTGTGTCAGGTCTGAAATAACTCATTAATTAAATTTGCATTTGACTTTTAGGAAACAGTTAGCTTAGAAACATTTGAGCACATGTTACGTATTTTTAATGTTTGTTTATCTACAAGAATGTATAACTCAGATTTCCATGTTTTAAGTTGACAGTGCAGTATGATCTACCTAAACAAACAAGTACATGGAATTCTGCCCTTGTGGTACTACCCCTTTAGGTGCCCAGTTGACAGAACATTTATGTGGCTATCAGAAAATGGCATGGCACAGATGACTCGGTTCTCTGTCCAGATGTTTTCTATGCCGGCTGGACTGCCATTCTACATCCACTGCCTCACCAGAGTCTGTGCCCCAGATGAAAACTGTACCACGGTAAAGTCCTACATGACCTGTATTTCACCCGTGGCCATTGTTAGAATAACTGAAAAAAAACCTAGGAATGTAAATATTTGAGGTTCCTACTTTAGTTAGTTAGTTCTAGGCATGCATTTATTCTACCCCCCAGATAAATCACCAAGACACTGGAATAGCTTTAGAGGCACTTTATTTTCATAAAAAAAAATCTGAAAGAGGGCACCATAGACAGTTGTCAGCTAATTAACATTAACTGTTTGCAAAGGTTCAGGGACAAGAGGAACCAATTTGGTGAGGTAGTACACCTTGCAAAAAGCACAATGGCATCACACTTGATGATTTCAGAAAGTGATAGGAAATGCCCACAGCCCTCCCAAAGTTATTTTGATAGAATAACGAGCTGTGATTAAGATAATGTGGATTGTGAATTCTAGACTTGCCCTGCCAAGATGTCATCCAAAGTCCGCAGGGATCTACGCCAGACTCCATCGACTGTCGTATCTGCTGGGCCGTTGTTGGTTGGTAACATCTCGTCAACTCGCAGCACACACTCAAAATGTAAGTTAAGGCCATGAAATGTATGGGGTTGGGTGGGCTATGTTTTTCTCTTTTACCCAGATAGCAAGAGGCTGGCAGACCAGTCGGTCCATTGGGGGCATAGCTGGCGGTCCGCTGGCATTTTGCTCATCGGTTCTCTGGTGGTCCACTGGCGGGTTGCAGACAAATTGCCCAATATTTTGCGACTATTGGTCTAAAATAATTTTCATTTGTTCAGTTATACTCCATATATAATTGTATTAACTTTTCTTAATATTCATGACAAGTTAAATTTAAAGAGGTGGTGGTCCAATGGGGGACCACAAGTGGCACGCTACTGGCGGCATACCACCAGCGGTCCGCTATCTGCCAATCTGATTTTGCTATCTGGGTATTTAAAAGAGGTTTGTTCTCTAGAGTGATATTTCAGTAAATGGATAAAACATCACAGATACATTAGAGGGAAAGAGATGTTTTAAGGGTAGCCTATATGTTTTGTCTTTGTCAGATGTTGATTTTTTTCCCCCCACTCTCTTTTGTAGGGAAGGAGGTTGCAATGCTTGTGACAATACTTGGAGGAAGTATAGGCTTTCTGGTGTTGACCCTCTTAGTTGTAACTGCAGTGAAAACACTTCTAAACCACTCTGGCAGAGTGCAATAAATAAACGTAAAATATTGTGTAATGTTATTTTGTCTCTTTGATTTTAATGTTTGGAAGCCTGTGTGTTTGGGTCTGGGGGCATACATAGCCTACATGGCAGTGTTGGTATACTTCAACCATATTTTACCTGATCCATAGACAGTACAGAGTGGTTAGCCTAGAGGTAGACTACTGGTAGACTACTGTAGTAGACTACTGGTAGACTACTGCCTATTGTCACTAGGTGGCAATAATGCTCCGACGAATGGAAGTCACGCGTTTACAACAAAACGATGAAAAGAACATCCGGTTGTTTCAAGATGGCGCCGCCCGTGGAGGAAAGCGTGAAAGATCCACCACCTGAGAAAAAGGCTAAAAAAACAAAAAATCAAGGTACTTTGGTTAAAATTCCATATGCAAATAGACGTGTGACTGAATTATCTATGATTACAAACTAGTGTTTTATTCGCTGATAACTAATAATCCGCCGACAAACGATAAATAAAAGCCC
This sequence comes from Alosa sapidissima, assembly GCF_018492685.1. NCBI lineage: Eukaryota > Metazoa > Chordata > Actinopteri > Clupeiformes > Clupeidae > Alosa > Alosa sapidissima. The sequence continues at coordinate 14,200,330 of NC_055978.1, read as the reverse complement.
CATTCACTTTGCCAGTGTGGCTTGTTTAGATACGTAGCCTAGCTCGTTGGCAAGCATGCCTAGTTTATCATTGGACTAAAACATCGACTTCTGAAGTGTACGTCCAATTACTGTCTTGGACACCTTTGTTTCGGGATCTCATGGTGAATAACCGTAACCATAAAAGTTTCATGCTAACACATGTTTACATTGACAGTTGATGAATCGGAGCTACTGACTGTACCAGAGGGATGGAAGGAACCTGCTTTCACCAAAGACGACAACCCCAGAGGTTTACTAGATGAGAGCAGTTTTGCCACCCTGTTTCCAAAATACAGGGAAGCATATCTGAAAGAATGTTGGCCCCTTGTACAGAAAGCCCTTGGAGAAGTAGTAAGTTAGCCTACTACATGCAATTGTGTTCACTGCCACCACTGCAGACTGGGCAAGTAAGCACACTAACAACACAATTGTGATGTTTTTGCAGTTTATTAATGCCAATTTGGATTTGATTGAGGGAAGTATGACCGTCAAGACCACAAAGAAGACGTTTGATCCATATGCCATCTTGAGGGCTAGAGATTTAATAAAGCTACTGGCACGAAGTGTACCATTTGAACAGGTGGGTTTGTGTTTTTGTTCTAATATTTGTCCAACAAGTGAAAATGGGTGATACGATTTGCCAGTGTGTCAGAATTCCTTCTCAGATATTAATAAATATTTGTATTAATTTCTCAGGCTGTCCGAATACTGCAAGATGACATGGCTTGCGACATCATAAAGATCGGCACATTGGTGCGGAACCGAGAACGCTTTGTAAAAAGAAGACAGAGGCTGATTGGACCAAAGGGATCCACATTGAAGGTGAGAGGCGGCCCTCCCTATGAATGATTCACAGTATGCTAAATTATTTTTCCTCAATGTGATTTTTGTTGGATGCCTCACTAACAACTCAACTATTCTTAGTATATGCTCATGCTTGATCATGTCAGTGAGTTTGATTGTGTTAGTAGAGCATTAGTTCCCTATATAAACAAATATTTATTGATTACTATGAATCAAATGTCCACATTTGTGCTTAATTTTCATCTGAGGGCTGCAATTGAATAAATCAGGGAAGACTCAGAGCTTAGCATCTTTTGAGTGCACCCCTTGATTGTAGCACTCTTGTTTGGTAAAATACTTCAGGAACACATTTAATAACTTTTATAATGTCAGGACCTCCTGTGTCTGCATCTTTCAGATGAATATGTCTTGACCTGTATTGCAGAAAGTCAGTAAAAGAAAGTGTAAAATGTAAAAACCTACACTTGCCCTTACGTGTTTTACATCTATTGCCTTTTCCCCCTTAGGCTCTGGAGCTGCTCACAAGCTGCTATGTGATGGTGCAGGGCAACACAGTATCAGCCCTGGGTCCCTTCAGTGGCCTCAAAGAGGTAATAACGTTGGTTGGTCAGCTCAATGCTCCCTCAAGTCCTGATGCACTTTAGTTCATGCATGAGGCACTTTGCTCATTGAGTGACTTTGCCCATCATTTTAATTAGTGCCCATTGTGTCTGTGATCTAGTTAATGATCATTAGTTATTTATGATTAATCCTTTAACTGCTCTTGACAGGTGCGGAAAGTGGTGTTGGACACAATGAAGAACATCCATCCTATTTACAATATTAAGGTACTTAAGATTCCAGTAGAATATTGACTGTGATATCAATACAACTTCAGTAGGTTTGAGATGTGCTGGAGGTAGAGCTCGTGGTTGCTCTGCAAAAAGTGTTAGGCTGATGGTTGTGCCCACCGACCCAGTGAGGAGTTCCATCCTTGTTCTGGACCACCTGATTGACACACTGTCATCTCTGGGTGCAGTTGCCACTGGGGCATGGCCTGGAGCTGAGGGAATCAAAGTTGGGCACAACATCTTAATATAAAGCATGTCGCAATATCCTCTATTATTTGAAACATGCATACAAAGATACTTGTCAGTTTTCATATCTTAGCCAAGTCAAGGAACTAGCTATTTTAGTAGTTGTTGGTTGCAGATTAAAAAAAAAAAACAACTTTGAGGTCCACACTGCCCAGACCGTAATTGAGAACAATGACTTTTGGACATGTCAGACTTGAACAACTCCATCCAATAAACACCAACAAACAGACTGATGGTGCACACTGACCCAACTGTTGTTTGTTTGTGTTTGTTTGGACAGTGTGCAAGCACCTTAAGGCGTCATATCAACAACATACATGCAGTCAATTTCTTATTTGTTTTTAACACTCACTATTGTGGAACACTTGTGTTGTTGAGGAGAAAAAAAGTGTGAACGCTGCCTAACGCACTAAATGTATCGTCCCTGCTTCAGACGTTGATGATCAAGCGAGAGCTTTCCAGCGACCCCGAGCTGCGCACCCAGAGCTGGGAACGCTTCCTCCCCAAGTTCAGGCACAAGAGCCTGGCCAAGCGCAAGCAGCCCAAGAAGAAGAAGGTGGTGAAGAAGGAGTACACGCCGTTCCCTCCACCACAGCCGGAGAGCAAGGTCAGTCATGTACCCACTACAGGAGGCTAACCTCACCAAACACCCAAATTAAGAACAAAAATGTCCCCTAAGTAAGTAATGACATTTCATGTTATTTTCACTGTCGGTGATTGTGTGTGTGTGTGTTTGTCTTTTAACTTTGCAGATTGACCAAGAGCTGGCAACAGGAGAATTCTTCCTACGTGAGAGTGAGAAGAGGAGAAAGAAGATGAGTGAAATAAAGGTAATAGTGGCCATGTGAAGTATTTTGTAATGCCAAAGTCTTTTAAATTATATATTTATCATTATTTTTTTCAACACTTAATTGTTGATGAAATTGCTAGTCTCCACGCATATACATTTATGCAAAGAGACTTGCTGTAGATGGGCAATTCCATGGAAAATTACATTTTTTGTAACATCCATAACGCCAATAAAATGGTATGGTATGATGTGAATCATTACATGAAATTTTAGCATTTGCTAGTTTTGGCTGAAGAATGTAAATGAGAAAAAATGCACGAAAAATGAATTATCATTCACATCATACAAATGCCAAGGCATTTCACTGGCGTTATGGATGTGACAAAAAGTCCATTTTCCGTGGAATTGCCCAGATAAAGAGTTTTTATAAGTGGAATATGATCCATGGGTATCCGTGGGGACCCCTGATCTTGGTACAGATATCTATTTTAAGTTAATGCTCATATTGCCTGGAGTTTTGAAGATGGTGCCTTCAGCTAATTGTTTTGACTTCTGATTACATCTTAATTTGTGTGTGTGCGTGCGTGGTGTGTTTTTGTTTGTTTTTACCAAAGGTGAAACAAGCTGAAGCCCTGAGTAAGAGACAGGAGGAACGGAACAAAGCTTTCATCCCACCCAAAGAGAAGCCTGTAGTGAAGAAGGACAAGAAAGGTACAGTCTTTTAACCACACCTTCTCTCATTTTCCATTCCAAGGCAAACTGATTGGCATGCCAAATATGCATGTCTAATCTTCCCCCAGACATCATAGTAAATTGTAGTTTGGTACAACTGATGTTGACATATAGCTTGTTTTCCTTTAGTTATTTAGCTTGTTTATATATACTTTATGTGAAATTACAAAAATGGACCCTTTTTGTCTTTGCAGACACAACAGAATCTAAAATTGACATCCAGGCCATCAAAGACAAAGTGAAAAAAGCTAAGAACAAGAAGCTTGGCGCACCCCCCACCCCTCAGCCCAGACCCTCAGATGAAAAAAAGAAGAAGAAGAAGAACAAAGGATAACCATGATAACCCGTAACCATGAGGACCATTATTTTCAGTCGACAAGGACAATGAAGCTGTAAACCACAGTTGTGCCGTGTGTCTTTATTTCGATGAAACAAAAACAAACAAATGGAGTAGAAGTAATGGAAGAAATGTTTTATAAAAGTTTTTTTTTAATAACCTGTATTCCCTGAAATAAAACAACTTGTACATATCAATCTGTCATCTGGAGAAATATGATTTTATCCAAAAGGCTCTTTTGTTTTATCTCTTGGGCCCTATATTATTTAGATCCTTTTGAGTTATTTTTTTTTCTTTGGACAAAATGATCGAAGTGGGTCCAGTATTGACCAGGTGCTAACACAAGTGAGAAAGAATATGGAATAATGAATTACTGTTGTTTTCCACACCATGGAAATTTGAGTGAAGGCATAAAATAACTAAAATACAATAGGTCACCCGCCTAGGAATACAGGAATACAATGACAAAACAATCAGTTTGGGAAAAGTCTGAAATTTATTTGGGAAAAGGGCAAAGGATTGATCTAACCCTGAACCTGGAATTTCACTGAGGTTAACGTTTTGTTGGTTTACACCATATACTGACATGGCAATGCATTATAGCAAAGTCCCCTCTGTCTTTAGTACAATGAATAGTTAAACTTTGTTTAAGCCAGCTAAAACGCCGACTACTGGGCAATAAATAAATATAATAGCATGTAGCCTTGACGATTGTCTCCATAATTTCACTTTGGGGATACATAAAGTTATCTATCTGCAACAGGTTCTAGAATCTTTGGTCGGGATGCTTTGGGCAACCTCATTGTGACATCATTCGGTTGTGATCGCATATTATGACGCACATTGAGAATTCAGAATTTTAGCCGTAAATGTTTCACTTTAACTCAGTTGTAACTTGACACTTTTCGAGACGGTCGGCTTTTGTTATAAGCTTGCGCTAATAACCCACTGCAATCAAGGCTGCCTTTTTTCAGACGGTGGTCTTTTGCGCCACCTGCTGTAATTCCCTTAGAATTCCTTCCAGTGCTGATGGAGACCAAGGGAACCATCGGATTTTGGTATTTTATGACATTCTCTCAGAGTGTAAGTCACCTCTCTGATTTAGTCTGGTTCAAGCGATCACACCTATTGAACTAGCCTACTTGTCACTGTCATAAGCAGTGTTATAGCTTCAGTAGATAATACTACATTTTATTATATATTTTGATCTAAAAAGAGCATACAAAGCTATCCCTTTATACAGCTGAAATTAGGCTATACAGGCCTATAGTCATTGTAGGTAGCCTACCTATGATCTGTATTATCTATTATTATGTATAATCTTTCTGAGAAACGGCAATGACCCAGTGCCATCCTTCTGTCTGTCTGCCTGTCTATGTCTATGTCCTTTCTGTCTTTGCAGCTGTTTTTTATGGCAGCCTTAGTACCTCTGCTATTCCTGTTGAAAACAGCAATTAATGTGAGTTTTCAGTAATGGTACCATCTCGAACAACAATATTTTAGCTTTTTTGTAGTTCAGTTGACCTAATCAGTGTTGACACCATGTCTTCAAGCTAACAAAGTCTTTCTATATCCACAGGGTGTACTGAAAGAACACAATGGTATGTTTGATATTGGTCATATACTCTAGAGCATCTAATTTTTACTCTTTATTTTAGGATATGGATTTGTTTTTTGCTTACAGTTACATTGTTTCTTAACCCTTTAAAATCCTTCTTTGTCTGCTCTCTAGGGTCTGGATCAAAACTGGATGATAGAGTGCTCCAACTCTTTGGGGAGAGCTATGAGGCACAGATAACAGAGCTGCATTTAAAGGTATACCTATAGGTTTATGTCAGAGCTCCAGAGAAATAACCTTTTTAAGTGTTGTCATGTCCGATCCAGAGAAATTATGTCAACCTGTATACTTGTGTGTCATTATTGAATGTCATAAGTGGGTATGTTTTTTGTTGTTTGTTTAACCTTATCAGTCATCCTATTAGAAATCAACTCCATCTCATAATTACCAAACTTTGTCTATGTTCGTCAACCTTTCCTTTTCAGAATAAAAAAGTGCAAGACCATCTACAAAACTGTATGGATTCTCAGCTCTGCACAGAGCAGGAGAATGAGAAATTGAAGGTGAGTAGTGTCTTCATTTGACTTTCATTATTTGATTAAGCTATTCATACATTCAGGGTGAACACAGTGAATGCATCATGACTTATATTCTCCTCCGGGGTACTGTCTCCGTATTGCAGAGAGAAAACAAGGACATGAAAGAGAAAATCAAACTTCTCACTCAGACCTTATTGCAAGAGCAAGAAAATAACAGTCGCCTGAAGGAAATGGTAAGTTTATTTTGCAATTATGTTGTTTCACATTTGTTCACACATGATAGGCTAATTCACTGCCCATCCCCTGTGACTTACAGGCATCTAAGAACCAGCGAAATATCCCATCTGCAAGATCTTTCATGATGGCAGTCTTCTCAATGGTTTGTTCAATCTAAGTTATTGGACTGTAGTAGGCTACTCCTTTTACACCACATGTGTATAGCTTCCACGTTCTATTCTATTCTCTTCCTCTTCTCCGCTTCTCATCCCCCTTTTCCTTCTTATCACCCTGCCTGTTTCAGACAGGGCTGCTCAAACTCCCTGGCACTTTCACATTCATTCTCAGTGTTAAGTCTAAATAGACATGTGAATATATTTCCTCATGTTGTGAAATACAACTGAAATGTATAATGTCAATTTGTCTTTCCTTTCTGTAGATCCTAGCCAGAAATAAAGTGCAAAAACTGCAGACAGCTATCGAGTCCTACCAGAAAGACAACGCCAATCTAAGGAACCAGCTTAAAAGTGTGAGTTTAGATCAGTGGTCCCCAAACTTTTTCTTCCGAGGGCCAGCTCACTATGCCTGGCTCTAAGAGAGGGCCAGAGTATATCAACCATAAATAGCTTAGTGCTGTGAACAACAGCAGTCTACCTTAGTTGAATATTCCATTACATTTGCTAGCTGTGTTTATGTTGCCACCATGCCATATCAGTGTAAAATGTAGCTTAAATGAAATAATACTAATAAAAAGACTCAAGTTGTGAACAAGCAATATCCTACAAATAATTTAAAGTTATCAAACTATGAGAGTTTTATGAAGTGCTGGCAAACACATCTGAAATGACCACCATTCTAACTTTTACTCACCTGATGAGAACTTTGAACTCTGTATGAACATTTGAACGTGTGAATAAAAAATAGAAATAATTATCCCAGAAAGTCCCAGAAATATGACTTGAATAGAAGTTAGTTAGTTATTAACAAATAATTGATAAACTTTTAGAATACTTTGAGCACTGATGCAGTCAGCATAGGCCTCTTACATTGTTTGCAGGTAGGCATACATTTCATTCCGTTTTCGATGGCAAACGTGAAACAGCGCCAAAACAACCACTAGTGGACAAAAGGAGTATTACATGTGTACTGTTAAGACTCGCCATAGAGAATGAATGGGGAAATTACGGAGGTTATAGTTTGACGATGTCGTACTCCCGTGCGAGCCAGATGCTATATATACCACGGACATGTTTTGGGGGGCCACCTAAAATGAGTTGGCGGGCCGTAGTTTGGGGACCACTGGTTTAGATGGATACACTACATTTTGAGGTGCATTCTTGCTAAACCATATAATAAGAAATAAAAAGAAAAACATAAAAAAAACTATTATATTATTATTATTGCGAACAGTGTAATAGTCATGCAGTTACTGGAACAAATATGAAATTATATTACAATTGAACAATGGTAACAATGACAAATGTAAAATATTTTCATAGATGAATAAGACACTATTCACTACTCTCAATGTCCATTGTAGGTGCAGTCTGAAATGGAGCTCTGCCGGAGAGAGAATGCATCACTGAAGGACCAGGTTCAATATGTACGTTTTAACAGCTAGCCTACTGTACATGTTGTGATCTTTCAGCTGGCAATATATTGTATGAGTGCTGCTGTTGAACCTAACAATGTCAAAAAGAGAGAGAGGAGAGAGAGTAATGATGTATATCTTGCACCATTAGGCCACAATACAGATTGAAGTTGAGAGACGTCATCCGGAGCCCAAACTGACGGCTCTTCAGCACAAGATCCAAAAACTGGAGAAAGAGCTGGAAGGCAAAGAAGAGTCCTGCAAGACTCGAGTGAGTCCCTTCACCTTCCGTAACTTATGGTCCACTCACAGTTCATCAAAAAACAAAATTGAATGTCCGCACACTTGCTCCCGTTTTGCTTTTTCTTTAATTTAATTTCACCAAGTACTTGCAAGTGTGCAGACATTCAATTTTGTTTTTTGATTGTCTGACCCTTTTGTCCTGCACCTGCGTTTTGGATGTGCGCACCTCTACCTTAGCTACCACTCACAGTTCAGCCAACAGATGGGAAAGTTTGTTCGGAAAGAGGGGCGCGTATATTATGCTTTCATTAGTCACATTTATATTTATGAAAAATGTTGCTGCTGTCATTCTCATGTTAGCTGATACTGACGAAGAGACAAGTAGGTTTATTAAAATAGTTGTTTGTTTTTATTTTTCATAAATTGAGTGGTTTCTATTTACAGATGGCATCACTGGAAAAAACAGCACACAAGAGACTGGTATGAATTTTTGATCAACCATTATGTGACCCGATACCATAGTATAATAACATATTTGTAATCAATGTGCTACTCACTCAGATGAATGTTTTTGATGTTTTTTTTATGTTTTTGTTGACACAGATTAAGGCCTCATCTCTACAACGTGAGCTGAATGACAAGAAGGCAGAGGTCTTCTTTCTACATCATAGGTATGTATGGGCGTGTCTTACAATTACAATTCATGTTATTTTTTTATTGTTCTCTAATTTAAATTATGGCAAAATGTAACGTTCATGCACACACTGAAGCTATCATGTGGTGGGTGGGAGCATTGACCGAAACCTCAGAACGTGTGAAGCGGTTGTATAATATGATCCATGCAAAAATGGATTCTGGATCTCATTGTCTTCTCCGCATGCAGGCTTATGGACTTCATGGACTGGGTGGCTGAGCTGAGGGGAACACAGTTTGTGCCCCTGCCTCTCTACCCTCATAACCAGAAACCCTCCCACAAAAGAGGTGAGTTGTGGTCAATGTGGGTTATTTGCCAGAAGTGAGCTCTCTTCAGATGTTTGACATTTAAGTGCACATTTTTGTTTAGCTAAGATGTGGAACACAATGTTTTTGAAGTGATCAACATGAGTGTATAAACATGTACACCTGAGCAAATTGACTTGTGTGTGTTAACACTGGTTTCTGTTTCTTGTCTTTAGTGAGAGACGGCTGGAGGGATTTGCTGACTGAAAGCAGGCTTCAGTTGGTAGGTTAAACTGGAGCATGTCATACTGGTGTCAATGTTTGCGTGAATATATTCAGGATGTACAGTACAGTATTCTCAGAGCTTCTGCAATTGTTTCTTAGAATTTCACCATGTTTTCCCTATTTACATACAGTGCTGGCCAAAAGTATTGGCACCCATGCTAAAGTTGACTGAAAAGAGGAATATAAAATCATCTTTTGGAAATTGATCTTAATGCCTTAAGTGAAAAATGAGGAAATATCTAACCTTTAAGGACACCAATTTTCTCAATGCTCATTGAGCTCAATGCAAATCAAACCAGCTAATAGGCTAACTGAAATAACACCCATGCCAATCTCTATGGTGAAGGGTATGTGATGATGTGGGGCTATTTTAATTCCAAAGGCCAAGGTAACTTTATCAGGATGCACAGTATTCTGGATCCATGAAATAACTGGCCTTTAAAAATAAAAGTCTGCCTGTCTCTATGGGAATTTAACATAGGGGTGCCAATACTTATGACCCCTGTATTTTAAGGAAGAACATTTATTTATTTATGATACATTATTCATTCACTAAGAAAATTGGTGTCCTTAAAGGTTAGATATTTCCTCATTTTTCACTTAAGGCATTAAGATCAATTTCCAAAAGATGATTTTATATTCCTCTTTTCAGTCAACTTTAGCATGGGTGTCAATACTTTTGGCCAGCACTGTACATGTATCTTTGTATTTTATATCCCACTATAATCAGTCACCAACTCTGGACTCTCAGATTAATGCACCAGTTTTATTTTCTACTTCCAACCACAGATTCCTGAGGAACAAGGGGACTTTACCTCAGAGCTGGGCCCCAGAATGGCCTCAGTCAACCAGGCCAGCTTCTACCTCTGAATACCCCAGAATGGCCTCAGTCAACCAGGCCAGTTTCTACCTCTGAATACCCCAGATTGGCCTCAGTCAACCAGGCCAGCTTCTACCTCTGAATACCCCATAATGGCCTCAGTTAACCAGGCCAGCTTCTACCTCTAAAGACCCAGAATGGCCTCAGTCAACCAGGCCAGCGTCTACCTCTGAAGACCCTAGCAGTGCCCTTTGTCTTACCTTGATCTGCTCAGGGGCCTAAACAGAACATACTTTTTTATTTATATTAAACCATCTTATTGACCCCAAGGCTGACCCTGTTGCTGTATAATGGACCAGTTAACTGTTTTAATGCACTTTACCTTTTCTTACAAAGTTCTTATTTTTCTGTTATTTCATACTCTTATTTTTAAAGCTGTCTTAAACGATGTACATACAATGTGTATGAGTTGTACTATATATAATTGTCATATATATGTAAATGTGTATATAATGTACAGTATGTATGTAAATTATACATATGTAAACAAACGTGCCCTATTTTGCCTTTCACAATGAAGAATCATGTAAAATATCTGATTGATAGTCCTTGTGCATTTGTAGATTCATAGATTACAGCACTTTATGATCTAGAAAATAATGTTTTAATTGCTACCATGGATTGGATTGAATAGTCTTTAATGTCCCCTAAGGGCAGTTTGGTTCACAGCCAGTAGTCAGCAGAAACACACTCAATCAACATAAAACATGAGATTTAACCTCTTCATAAACATACTCCATACTGATGGTCAATGCTTATGGTTATGGGATTTGGCAGACACTTTCCAAAACGACTTACAAATAAAATAATACAATAGTTAAATTAACAATAAGACTAATAAAAATAAACAATGAAAACAAACAAATACTATAATATAAATCATAACTGACAGGCTCAAAACATATAACATAAAAAATGCTTAATTAACTAAGTGTATGCTGAACATATGCCTTTAGACCTCTCTTGAAAGACCCAAAACTATCACAGGAACAGAGAGCACTGGGCAACTCATTCCACCAACAAGGAACCACTGAGGAAAAAAGTCTTTTGACCTAGCGTTTATGGCTGGTCGACACAACAGACGCTCATCAGAAGACCGCAGTGGGCGGTTGGGGAAGTACAGCTTCATCTGTATGTTAATCTGCCCTTAAACATTTTCTCTCTACTGATAATGGCCTACCAATGCATTGTTAAACAGGGAATTCCTTTAGCCATTTCACTTGACGATCAGATCTGTTCTGATATGATTTTGAAGCTAAAGAAAAGGTTCTTTCACTCAAGGGGCTATCCTGATAATTGGTTGGACACATCACTTAAAGTATACTTACTTCATTAAAATAAACAGAGGCGGACAGAGTACACAGCTTCATTACTTGAGTAAAAGTACAGATACCCTTTGCTAAATTTTACTCAAGTAAAAGTACAACAGTCAGATGTCTACTTAAGTAAAAGTACTGAAGTACTTGTTTTTAAAAGTACTTGAGTATCAAGAGTACAAGAGTAGCCTACATTTTGTAAATATTGCATTACTACTGCCACAGTGCTTACATTTATGTACAGAAACGTCCTACATGGAGTTATGAAAAAATGTAATGTTAATACCAAAGGAATTGAAAGTAAAATCAAGTCATTTTTATCTTTTTACCATGTTGTCAGGGATGGGCAGTATTTCTAATACATGTATTTAAAATACGTATTTCAAATACAAAATACTATTTTGTAATTGAAACACTTAAAGCGACAACTATCATTAACTTGTTCAGAAAATTGAAATAGTCTGGCGAGGTGGGGCCACAGGTTGGCACATTCCCAGGATGGACCTGCTGCGTCTTCATCCATTGTTTCGTCCATGGTTTTGTCTCTTATCTAAATCTGACCATGGAGTTGACTTAGGCGGAAAGGTGATTGCACAATCCAATCACGTTTGAGAGGGAAACAACAAATTGAGGGTTTCCGAGATTTTTCTTTTTTTCCTTCTTTTTTAAAAGTAGTAACAGGTACTCACGGTTATGGATAAAAATGTAGTGGAGTAAAGAGTATAATATTTGCCTCTCAAATGTACTTGAGTAAAGTCACCAAAAAAGATACTCGAGTAAAGTACAGATCCCTCAAAATTGTACTCAAGTACTGTACTCAAGTAAATGTACTCCGTTACTATCCGGCTCTGAAAATAAATAACCTTACAATTTGGTTTCCAAGTAAAATGATAGATCATATATTTCCAAGCAAACAAAAAGACTGTCTATGATATTAAAAGTATTATTGACACCCATTGGCACATTATTGAAAGCGAGGAACAATTGAAAGAGCTAGATTCATGTGGAAACTGTACATCTTGCATTGTAAGATTTAATTATCCTAAACATTTTACACATGAACACACACTGATTTAGTAATGACAGGATTTAGTAATTTAGTACTTGTAGATGGGCTTTAGTAATTTCTCTTAATTTGTTCCCTGTCCATTTCTGTATGATAAAACTACACCAACATTATGAGCCAGAGTCTTGGAACATTTGAGTGCTATCAGGAGAATGATGATGCACCTGTGTCATGGCATTTTCAATCAGCCAGTCACTCTACTGTATCTCTGATCGACGAGGGCTGGGCATTGAGAGGGCTTCCCCTTGTGGAAGAGGCACTGATTCTAACAAGAAATCACTACAGTGAGAGGTTCTCTGGATCTTTAAGCTTTGAGGAGATATGAAAATCATTTATCTATAGACTAGATAAACTAGATGTGAAGTGTTAAGTAGATATAGATAAGTTATCTATATCTACTTAACACTTCACATCTAGTTTTCATAAGAGCAAAAGGCACAGACCTTAGGGACAATTTTCAACTAACTGCTTTTGGCCAAATAAAGTCAGGGTGATCAGAACAGGACATCCTGTCATGAACCATTAAAGCCCCCAGCCTGTGCATTACGTGTGTCATTCATAGACAAATATGTTTGGGTATTGCATCTTGATTGTGTATGCGGAGGCGAAGATGAGCAGGAGAGCCACTGGCCTCAGGACGAGCACTGCCAGGCAGAAGGTGCCGCAGGTGGTCTTCTCCGGATCCCATTCTGGGCTCCAGTGGTAGCCTGAGCTCGGACAAAAACAACAACAATACACATTTTACCACTGACCACACAGAGAGTTAAGTTAAATTATATGTGCAAATGGTTGTGAAGGAAAATATATAGCCTACGTACGTCTGATTGCATCTCGGGTTGGGTCATCTGGAAAGGAATCACATGGGTGATGATGAGTGCAGATGAGTACGGAGTAATTATTGATTGATTATCTAATTCTGCACTGTGAGCTACAGTACATGACAGTACTTACGACAGAGTGAGCCGTCACATGTGTCAGTAGCAGCACATTTGCTGCATTTTCCTCCCGTTAGATATGGCTTCTCACCCTGAAAGTTCCCCCTGAGAGGAGAGGTTGAACTTCCTGAGGTCATTCCACCAAAGATCAGTGATAAAAATAAAGGTGTCGTGCAACATGATCCATTTAAGACTTACAACTCTGATGTGGCCCAAAAAAAGCCATGTGATGCACGTATGATACAGCTTATAATGCCTTTTTAAGGAAACATATGATGCACCAATGGGGTAACAGGCACATAGTCACATGGCCACAGAGCATTCCATATCATTTCACTTGTTTTGGCATTCAGCTAGTTAGATGTGGTTACTTACGCTGGCGAGTAGTTGCACAAAAAATGGGCACTGGCATGACCTTCGCTAAAGCCTTTGACTCCATCAGGACAAATATGGACAGCACACCCAACTTTATAGCTGTCGGCCCACACCACCTGAACACACAAAATGAAGGTGACAAACACCAGAACTCATTTACTTTCTATGCAAACGTGAGTGAATACATTGACATAAGTGTGTGAGTGTCACTCTGCTGATACTTATTTCCTCACATTAGAGACTAATTACATCTAGCATTTTAGAGATCAGTCCATTTACCTGGGTATAGTGGCCACACGGTTTGCCTGGTGTGCAGTAGTTGTGGTCATAATTATAGTCTTTTAACTCGCCATCCACCCATGACTTCATGGCCTCCTCCACAGAGAAGGTGTTAGGTGGATATCCCGTCCAGAGATTCTCCCCCACAGATGGGAAGGTGGGGTGCACCTTCTTCACATCCTTCAGGTGAATATTGTGGTCGAAGACGCACATTCTTGCCCACGCTCTTGCCGTTATTGCCAGTGCTGCATCCCAAGTCTGAGACGAGACGGATATCTATTACATTCCATTCTATTTGATTCCATTTGCCTTATTGGTCATTATTGAAGTGTGATGCAGGTACAAAGCAAAAATTGCTCATTTGTTGAAATCATGACTTTTTGGAACATATAATTCTATCCATGTATTGTATGCTGATACTTAGTTTCACACAAAAGTTTACATGGGTTCATCATTTGTTTGTGAAATCTTTGACTATGCTAGATGTTCATTCAGATGTGAACTGTTTACAGAAACACCTCTCCTATTTTGATGTTGTGGGGACAATTGCCCAGCCGTAACACCAGTGCCTGACTGACATGCAGAAACTGTGCAAGTTGTTGCAAAAGCTTTCGAGTTTGTCTTACCATATAGCGCATGTTGCCCGCTGCCGGTTTCACCCTAGACCGATTGAGGTTGTGGCTTTTCACACAGTCATCTATAAACTTTTCATCGGTGATGTCTGGCAGTGGCAGACCTGGTGTTGGCATCACCATGGCAGGGAACTCCATAACGATCATCAGACACACCACACCCATCCACCTCCCAGCCATGGTGCAAGTAGCTCCTACAACCTGCTTTTTATCTCTTGCTTCGTCCTCTTCTCTCCACCTTTGGCTATATTTTCACCATCTGACTAGATCTTTTCCTCTCTTTCGCTTTGCTGTTGCTTGAGAGTTTACAGTGTTACCGCTCTCTCAGTTTCTGACCAGGAAGGAAGTGAGTCAAAAAGCACTTCCACATTTTAAAACCGCTGCAGCTGGTGAAAGAGTCTCATTTTTTC
Organism: Alosa sapidissima; assembly: GCF_018492685.1. Lineage (NCBI taxonomy): Eukaryota > Metazoa > Chordata > Actinopteri > Clupeiformes > Clupeidae > Alosa > Alosa sapidissima. The sequence continues at coordinate 14,185,306 of NC_055978.1, read as the reverse complement.
CCGGATGTCTATTTCTTCTCTTCTCTTCTTACTCAGGGTGTGGAATCCATTACTATCTTTTTTTTATGAATAGCACAACTGAACTGAGGTAGATTTTCATTTTACAAGAAGTTCATAGAAAGCACAGTGTATATCTATATCCAAAAAAAGTAAGAATGAGTCACAGTGTGAGAGACAGTGAGACACATTTTTAATTGTGTATTTGTTCTACTTTGATTGTATGTATCAAAAGTTCATGAGCAAATTACTAGCCACAAAAGCACAGACTTCTTGGAACTATATCTTCCACATGGCCTAGGAGAGTACTGAGGAGAATATTTTGACATCTTTTGGAGAAGGGGGATATTTGGAGGGGGTTGGGGGGGGGGGATACCTGGAGGGGGCTTCATACACTCAGGTGGTCCCTCAGAAGTCATAAGGCAGAGTGGGATTTATGAATTCCAAATCTGGGAAATACCAGAGAATACCAAACAACTCAATTTTCCTTGTTTTCCAAAATGCCATTGCTTTCACCTATCTCACTCCACATTACAAGATACGAAGAGCAAGGTTATCTCTCGCCATCATACCTCACATGGGCTTCCTTCCAGCTCCTCATCAGATCTCTCCTCTGGACACAATGTTGTTGTGTCCCTTCTCTGTACACATCTGTCTGATTTGCTCTTCTTCTGTTCTCATAACTTACAACTCTCTTTTTTTTGCTAAAATGTATGGGTTTAGGCTTAAGTGACAGGAAATTCACCTGGCAACACATCTTGCTTTCAACTACACACTCAAAACATCCTGTCTCTGTGAGGGGTGCAGAAATGTCATGTCTTGCATCCAATGTGCAAGCTCTAACTGAGTAATGCAGGCATGAGTGAGAGTGGAGGAGTTCGGTCATTGCTGAGGTGTTCTGTAATTATGTCATTTTAATGTAGCCCGAAATTATATTGGCCCTATTTTTTAAAAAGAAAGTTGTGGCGATTCAGACGGGTTTCTGCCCCACGAAAATGTATGGTCACGGCACCAATGATTGTAACAGTCATTGCGCCGCATGCTTACTGCAAAATACACATTTGTAGCACAAAAAATCGCCTGAAACTGCCTTTCCAGCGCAGGCAAACCGCTGGATAACCCCCTCCAAAGGAGGGATTTTGCGCCGATAGGGGCGGTGTTACGCACTGCCCATTAAAATACATAGGGCAGGGAAGCGTTGTCCTTGCACGAAAAAAAGGCCTTTAAGGTAATGGCAGCACGTTTAATTCATTTATTTTCGTGATGACTTGGGAGACTGGGTTGACCAGGCCATCTTCTACCTAGAAAGTTATTATAAAAACATTAGCTAAAGTACATATCTCAGAAAACCTTAGTTATGAAGAAAGAAAGGGAGAGAAGAAACTGTCTCTAAATATCAGTTCACTAGTTCACATTCCAGAATTTGCATCAAGACATAATAGTGGTGGCAGGTAGACTGCGAATAAGTAACCTGACTGATTGAAGAAGGAGGCGTGGTAAATTCCGTCACGCTCCTCCCGAACTTTCGTTTGTAAACGCCATTTGGTGTTTGAGAATGGGGATGGGGTGAAATGATAGTCTGAATGTAACATTCACAAAAGCAGGGGCAAAAGCAGGGGCAAAAGCATATGATAGATAATTGTAAAAGGATACTTAATGTCATGAGTATGTCTGCAGTGGTTAAAGTGGGATTTGGCAGGTGGGCAACCCCTAAAATCCAGTGTCTGTGCAATGGGGGAAAATGACTCACCGTTGGACAACATATATGAGTATCATGGTGTAGCAATACTTTTTGGACAAGAATTGCTAGCTTCTTGGTCACCTCTGTACATGCGAAAAATTAACTCACCATTTATTTTAACAATATCATTGCGCTATATGAAAGAATATATTTATTATTAATTTATCTGAGGTGGCGGAACTGCTCCTCCCCGTTCCCCCCCCACTTTAACCCCTGGGTATTCACCATATTCACACGGCGGCCATCTTTCTATGACGTCATGCTCAGGGTGGGAATCCTCTGGGGAAGTCCAAACATAATAGCTCAAAAACTGTCAGCTGTCCAGTGTTTGTGATTAGCCCAATTACGTATGGCAAGATGGTCCAAAAACGTAACCTATCTACCAACCTTGACATGCCAAGAAATCGAAACATGGACAGATGAACAGGTCAGCACCTCTAAATTAATTAAGAAAAAAGGATACAGCAACTGGATTGAACGTTATATCCACGATGTTAAAGGTAAGACGATATGGCTAACTGCTAACTTAATACCACTTTATTAACTGGGTTGCACCGATAAACCTGTATAAAGGCACGGCCTTGTCTATCATTTCTGTTCAGAACAACTCAGGCTTGCATTTAAACCAGCCTGATTTTAGTAGCCTTGAGACCGTTTCACGTGGATATACTATTGAATTTTGAGCTCTAGGTAACCTCTAAGTGTTATCGTTAGCCTTAAACTGCCGACAGATTCAAGATGTAAACTTCTTGTATCACAGTAGAATACTCTGTTAGCCGGTCAGGCTGTCTTCCTAACCAAACTAGGCTATAGTTTATGTTTTTTTTGTGTGCAACCCACGTCATAGCTTATTTATCTCCCTGTTTATCCTTTCATTTTATTGGCTTATTTTCGCGGCGAAAAGTCAAAGTTGTCTACTAATGCAAGTTATGTTCTGCTTTCAGTCAGGGTTAAGGAGGGTGGGACTAATGCCAATATTGTCAGGGTCAGGGCGAAGGCATACCCCAGTATGTTTAAAAATGAGCCAGCTTACAGGGTACAGGCTAATGATGTCAAATTAGCATACTATATATTTTTTCCCAAGATGAACTTAACACTTTGTGTTGACATATGCAAAGCCTGTTGCTAAATACTTAGCCATGAACTAGTTTTAAATATATTTTCTTTTTTTTTTTCAGGTTGAATTGATCAGCGGATTCAACAAACCAGCTGTGCCTGTGAAGCACGTCTCGGGCACTGCTCACACCTTATTGGCCTCCTGTATACTCTTGCTCATTACTCTAAATTAGGATACAAATCAGTCCCCCTAACCAAATGTAAGACCTCCTTACCCCAAACTTGGCACATCCCTTCTTGAGAATTAGGCCTAGGGCCCAAACCTGTCACTCTTAAAAATTAACAAGGTCAAATCCAACAAGACCTACAGTTGTCATACTTAAGTAAAAAAAAATTATGGCCATGTCGAGTCAAACTGCTCATACCTGAGAAGAACAGTGGATAGAACCTTTTCCTTCAAGCATGACCATGAATATCACTCACAAGTCATGGGATAGATGGCTCTTACAGGAGCAAAATGGTTGAATTTTTTTTTTGTAATGTGCCAGGAGGATTACTATCTGGAGAGAGTGCACTTTGATGCCATCTTAAGTGGCCACAGCCCCATTGTTATGTACATAAACTTTATCATTAAAAATGTATTTCTTCATCTGTAGCTACTGTGTTCACCTTATTGATGTCCATGTTGTAAGCTAATGTAGCATCAACATTAAAGCCAAAGTTTAAATGCATTACAAGTAAAATAACTACATTGTGTTGCTTTAGAATCTATTCAGTTTATTTAATTTCCAGTTAAGAATGTGAAATGTCATGACTGACATAACTCCATGCCTAAAAGATGCAAAAAACATGCCCTCTGCCATTGGCTGAAGGGACAAGAACAATGATCTGTGTCTCAGTCCTATAAAAATATAAGTATAGAATAGAAGAAAATAGAAAATCGACGCCTTTTATTTTTTACTGTACAATACAGAGATCAGCACAATGTTAATGCACAAGGAAAATAAATGACTGTATGAGTTTGTGTCCAAAGTATTGCTAATACTGTAGAAAGTACTATAGTAACAACACTGTAGAAAAAGACTTCATGTTGGATAATGCGTGCGTGCGTGTGTATGTGCGGGTTTGTGCGTGTGAGGACATGTATGGACCCTTTCAAGAGTTCCATTATCAGCATCATAGTTGGCCCCTCAAGACTTCCTTTTTAACATTCCATATGTTATCTTAATGCAGAGGAAGTAGATTGGGGCCCAAATAGAATGTTCAAGCATTGTTTTTGTTTTTATTGTTGAAAGGGTCTATAGGGCCAGCTATGGATGGATTATAAAGAACAAGGTGAATAATATGGGAATTGGTTCTCTGAACATCAGCCCAACTGTGACATATCCAGTAGTGCCTCCTTGAATATTAGAGGAATTGAAGGTGAATTTAGGACTGTTGGAGGAAAGTACACAAGTATAGAGTAAACAATATAACAGGAAAACACAAACAGTTTGTAAAGGTTTTTACAGACGCATACTGAGAAGAGAGTTGGAGTAGCCTATGTAATCCCTGAGGTGTAATCCCTGAGGTGGACCTAGCAATACTGTAGCTAGAAGAATAAATGATGACCTAGCCGTATGCTGCTGAACTGATAGCCATATGGATAGCACTGGTTAGAGTCTAATAATTGTACAAGCAGTGATTGCCTCATATTCTAGTTCAACACTGATAAGGATCCAGAACTCTCAGTCTGAAACAAGGGGAGACATCTTATTTGACATTCTGCAGCAAATGGGTTGCAAGTGTCAGGAAGGAAGGTAACATTCTTATGGGTACCAGCCCATATAGAAGTGGAGGGGAACGGACTGGCTGATGAACATGCAAAGAAAGCAACAGGAAAAAAACAACATAGACATGGATGTGAAATACAGTAAAGCAGAGGTTTAAAAGTTAAGGCTAGAACCATTCTAAAGTGGCAACATATAGGATACAAGGGAAAGTGAGAAAAGACACACATAACCAGGTCCAGACAGGAGGAAAATGTACTGACTAGGATGAGGCTAGGCCATACCAAGCTGAATAGTACACTGTTTGTGATGAAAAAATAAGTTGATGGAAACTGTGAGTATTGCCAGAGCCATATACCAGAAACCATAGAGCATGAATCGCTGTGTGGGGCCTGCACTTGCACTACTCCACTTGTACACTTGCACACTTTGCAACTTGTTGTTGTTGTCCTGTTGTCCTGAAAACACTTCTGAACACACTTCTGCTGCTTTTACATAACTTGCACCACTATGACACTTGCATACTTAGGTCAAAAAGAACTACCTCAGCCATTTATTGGCCTGACTTTTGCACTATTATATTGACTGTCTACTGTATGCACAATTGCACAATTTCAACCAAAATTTTGCTGCTCTTATTTCTGCATTGTATGTGCCTTCTTATTTACTTTTATTGTTTACTTGAATGTTATGTTTTTCTGTGGACCTAATTGGTAAAATATGTCTTGTCTCCACCGTGGGATAGTGGGAAACGTAAATTTCGATCTCTTTGTATGTCTTGACATGTGAAGAAACTGACAATAAAGCAGACTTTGACTTTGACTTTGAAGTAGGCCTATACTTCACTGTCATTAACCTTATACATTTCCGCCCCTATTTTGGAGTTTTTCCTCGAAATTGCACACCGCCTACTTAAAATGGCCCTGTTGCCACATACTTTGACTTACAATCAAGTGCCTGACCTCTTTGGAAAGCTAAGGCCTTGTAGAATTTTTTGGTACCAATAGATTGACTGTGTGATGAACTATCAGAGAGTGGCAAAGGGTAGAATGATAGTTTTTTTTATAGGCGGTTATGCACATCTCTAGAAATGACCACATTCTGCCCTCTTGGTCACTTATTTTCTCTTGAAAACACCACTGAGGCCCACTACCAGGTCTTGTGAATCTGTATGTCAAAGTAGATCCTTATAGGATGAAGTATGACTGTGTGGGACCCATATTTGTGTGGGCATACACATGCGTTTTGCTAAGTGTCCATTTGGAGACTCCAAAAGGACCTTTGGTTACCCAAAACTAAAACTCTTCCTATACAAGAACCCCTTTATGCAGAACCATGATCTTGGTGTCAAATGAAAGGTTACAGTCTGTGTCTCATGATGGAGTGATCCCTGGAGAGCTTTGCAGTGGCTGTGCCATACATTTAGAGATGCATTATCTGACCTGGAACTCTTACTTTTGCTCCAACACCTTTGAGATTTCCATGAAAAAATGACAAACAAGGTAATGCAGCAAACATTTGTATTATAAAATGAAACAAAGGTAAAAATAGTAAATATTATTATCTCCCCCTTCCTCTGCCTCTCCCCCTGCTTCTTGCAGCACCCTTTCCTCTTTGTGTCCCACTGGTCTCAGCCACCGGCTCCTCTTCCTCAGACACAGGATCCTCAGCTCTTGATGTTTTGCTTGGTGGGACCCAGTCTTCATTGCTGTCACTGAAACAATTGTACAGATGGAAGTTAGACTCAGACCCACTAAAGTATATGAAAACCCTTCCCAACAACTTATACAAATTATATAAATGTGTGTACTCAGGTCACACCTCCCCTGCACTCTTTTTTACACAAACACACACACACTGCATTCTCACCTAACTCCCCTCCCCCAGATACCAGAACTATTCACACCTCCCCCTGCACTCTCTTTTACACACACACACACACACACACTGCATTCTCACCTAACACCTAAAAACTATGCACTAAACATTACAAAAGCAAACGAAACTGTATCTGTAACTGTATATGGATATAAGTAGTATACTCACAGCTCGAAATCAGGGTCCTTCCCAGCTAAAAAGTTGTGCTCCTCCTCGGAGTCGCATTCGGAGAAACTACTTTCGGCTCCTCCAGATCATCGATGTCCTCCGGTTCAACATGTTTCGTTTTTGCTTGTCTTTTTGGCATGTTTTTACAAACAAAAACCTTCAAAAACTGCCTCTTGCTTGTTCAGTAAAACACTTCCAAAACACTGCTTCGGTGACTATGTTTACGCATCTGTTTTACGCATTGAATTTAGCCGACAAGGAAGTAGAATGTGACGATGTGTCACATGTCTAAAGAAAGCTCTCCTCATTGGCTACACAGACATCTAGGTCCCATCTCATTGGCTCAATCAGACGCAGCGCTATGGCCATTCAAAGACTGGTTGTCAGATTCATCGCTTACGTGACTCATTGGCTTTGATGGCATCTATCTCGACTCTCATTGGTCCTACAGACATGTAATTGGTATCGATGGAATCAGAAGAGCCTCGTGAACACGCAGAGTACCGTGAATCCAGCGACAATAATGGAAGTAGAACCGAAATATATGGATTTCCGCGAAAAATAAGTTTTTACTTCGCTTCTTTTCGTATGCATCTGTTTTGTTTGTACTGGCGTGTACAACTACTCAATATATTGGCAATAAAACAATGTAGATATTTTACATCTATGGATTCTTACGAAAATTTCAAGACCAAGCATGCTGGGCTAACTTATTGGTACGGCCATACAGACAAGTGACAAAGTATGAACGCAGCAACTTTGGGGGGTGGTGGAGGGGGGTATTCTGATATGTTATATATCGGGATAAACTTATATTTTACACACAAAATATATGTTAATTCATGGAAAGCTTTACATATATCGATTCTTGAGATTCTCAGCATTAAAATGGTGTATAGCATGACTATGGTAGTTCATGATAAGGTGCAAAAAAATGCATGGGGGTTGTTGGGGGGAGGTGGGGGGCACTGTATTTGTCCCGAATTCGGGTCACTATTAATGTACTGCAAGGCAACTGCTTGTTACTCAGTTGGAAGCAAATAATGCGTCTTTAGATATTAAGACTTTATTGCAAAGACATTGATGTGTCTTTCTTTTTTGAAACTTTATTTTGTTTGTTTGTTATACAGTAGGCAATAGTCAGTGACTCCTGTTCCACACTCCAGCCCAGTGGTGGCGGTAATGCACAAGAAATAGTTGCCAACCGCCAATAAAACAAGAAAAAGAAGAAGACAAAGAAAAAGAAGAAACTCTTATGCTCGTGTATTCCTGTTGGATTTGCTGTTTCTGGCCTGTGTTTTTGGACTTGTGATTTTGCCTGAACCTTTTTGGAGACCTTTGCTTGGACTTTATTACCGACCTACCTATTCTGACCTGCTTCTGACACTTGCCTTGCCTAGCCCAGCTGCTGCTACCTGTGTACCGCGAACTCTGCCTACTTTTGCCATTTTATGATTATTGGCTGAGCCTTACCTGTACCTCTGCGGCAGAGGCGATTTCTTTAAGACTGCAAGGGAAGTTCGGCTTCCCTTAAAATGTAAAAAAATGAATGGTCAAATAACAGTTAGCATGTGATGGCAGGTCGACTCGATTTACTTCTCGTACATTCCCGTTCAGTGCATTTCCCTGCTGAAGCCTGGCGTACATGGGCTGCTTTGAACAGTTTTGTCAGTGCTTCGAAACTAACGTTATCTGCTAGACGGAATGCTGCGATTATGGGGAGTAGGTTGGTCTGGACGCCGGGCTCTGTGTGATGGTTGGATCTGTCGAAAGACTGCATCTCCATTTGATTGACAGCGATGTTGTAGGCTATAAAAAGTCGCCGAAGCTGCTCGAGCTTAGTCCCATCGCATACATACACCACATTCCTTGTTTCTGTTTAACCTAATCTTTCACATTTCCTCCTTCGAGTGTATATCTTTAGTTCATTCATTCATTCATAGGGTAGGAGCATAGGGTAAACACTGGCAACTGCACACGATGGCAGACGATGCTAATATTGTCGACCTGATTTTGGCGAAGCCATTTGAAAGTCTTCCTTACGAGGAGCAACTTAGAATTAAACAGCAGGGCAGATCAACACCTAAGATTGATTTAGTGCAAAAGTTAGGGAAAAGAAACCGGTCTTTTCAGTTCTCCTGGTATGACAAAGTTAGCTGGCTGACTGGAAGTGCTGTGACACAGAAAATGTACTGTTGGCCATGCCTCTTAATGAAACCGTCTCACGGATGTGTTGTTTGGTCAAAGGTGGGGTTTGGAGATCTGTCTAACTTTGACAGGGCATATAAAAGGCATGAAAAGAGCAATGAACATGTGAGTGCATGTGCAAGATTATGTTGCATAGGCAGGATCATCAAGGTTGAGCATGCAATTAATATTTGTGTTCAAGTGGCTGAACATAATGAAACAGTCAAACAAAACAGGGCCTTTCTAAACCGCCTTATTGATGTGGCATCCTTGCTTGGCCGGCAGGAGCTGTCATTTAGGGGACATGATGAGAGTAATGAATCATCCAACAAAGGGAATTACAGGGAGTTCATAGACACATTAGCTAAATATGACTCCGTCCTGTCCACACAATTAGAGTCCTCAACTGTGTTTTCAGGTATGTCCCATACTATTCAAAATGACTTGATCTCTGCTCTTGCAGCCACTGTTTCTGATGAGATCAGAGATGAAATTCAGGATGCTCCCTTTTTTGGATGGCAGGTGGATGAAACAACTGATTTATCCTGCCGTGCCCAACTCTCTGTCATTGTTCGCTATGTGGATAGTGCAGGTACAATTCAGGAGCGCTTTATTGGATTTTTGGATGTTTCTGGGGGGCGAGATGCTCAGTCTGTTTTTGATGTATTAAATGAGAACATGCAGGGCTACAATTTCAAGGATAAGCTTGTGGCACAAACCTATGATGGGGCTGCTGTCATGGCTTCAGCTCTCAATGGTCTGCAGGCCAAAGTGAAAGCAATAGCCCCCAGTGCAATGTTTGTGCACTGCTATGCACACAGACTGAATCTGGTGCTGTCACAGGGGGCTAAATGCTTGCCTGAGTGCAGAATTTTTTTTGCATCACTATCTGGGTTTACCACATTTTTTTCAAAATCCACAAAGAGGACCTCTTTTCTGGAGTCTGCAGGCTGTTCAAAGTTTCCCAGAAATGCTTCTCAATGGAATTTCACATCACGGATAGTGAGCACTGTGGCAAATAATTATGATTGCCTCTTGCAGATATTTGATAACATCATTGCAGATACGACAATGGATGATGATACACTGGATTGTGCCAAAGGCTTTGTGAGGAAACTGGAGGATTTTGAGTTTGTGTTCATGTTGTACACATATGAACAAATCTTCTCTGAGACTGATGTGGCCTTTGATATTGTCCAGCAGAGGGCTATGGATGTTCTTTACTGCAAGAAAATAATTGAGTCTCTAATTGCATTTGTCAAAGAGAAGAGGTCAGAGGGGGCTTTCCAAGCTGTTTATGCCAAAGCAGCAGATCTCACATCAGACCCACGAGACGAGCCCACGAGAAAGTGCCGTCTGACCCAATTGCAGGATCCCCAAGAGCGCTACAGAAATCTGTACATGGCCATCCTTGATAACATCGTGGAGCAGATTTCTCAACGTTTTTCAAATTTGGAAAATATGCTCTTCTTAGAATTAGTCAATCCGGGGAAATTTGATGACATGAGACAAGTGTTTCCAGAGAAGGCCTTCCAAAGTGTCCTGAAAAGTTATGGCCATCACTTTGATTCAGGGAGACTGAGGTCTGAACTTCAAGTCCTGTATTCAGATCAGGACTTGCAGGGTAACAGGGGAAAGCTGTGTGATTACTTGGTGTTCCTTAAATACATGGAGTTGGACAGTGCAATGCCTCAGCTTTACAAACTGTTCTCATTAGTGGCAACAATTGGAGCTACATCTGCAGGTGTAGAAAGGAGCTTCTGTTTAAAGCGGCTCAAGTCCTACACCTGTAACACAATGGGCCAAGGCTGTTTAAGCAGCCTAGCTCTGCTGGCCATTGAGAGGACACTGGTCAAGTCGCTGGAAAAGACGCCTACTTGGTACGACAGGGTCACAGATAATTTTCTTGAAAAAGAACATAGGGAGGAATTTACGTATAAAGAAATGGACAATTTGTATGATGTAGGCCTAAAATGAGCTTCCCCTCTTTGAAAGACCAGCCACTGCTTTGCTGTGCTTTTTTTTTATATTTTCTGAGTTTATGCTGCCTACCAAGTGGTTCTGCCTGACTGTCTATTTGTGTTTAGCATTAAAACCTACATAACCTACTCTCTGCCTCTGAGTCTGCTTTTTTTTTCACAGTTTCTTACCTGACCTCACCGGCCCTGACTTTTTTTATTTAACTTTTCTCAATCAAAACGACACAACTGCAATTTTATTGATATTACCTGAAACACAATTAAATACCATGACTTATTAATGTTTTCAAAAATCGAGATATAGTGTTTTGGAATCAAACTCTTACTTTAGAGGGAGGAGGGGGAATACCTGGAGGGGGCTTTACTAATTCCAAATCTGGGAAAAAAACAGAATGAAATACTCACACTGCTAAAAACTCCCATACATTTATTGTGTGCTGCAACGTTTCGACCTGGCTGGGAGACCAAGAGGGGGGTTTATTAATTCCAAATATGGGGAAAAAAGAGGATCCATCCATCTACTTCCATTTGCCCTCCATCTCGCCGGTGGGGATGTGCACACTACTACAACTATATAAAAACCAGAGAATACCAAACAACTTATTCATTGTTTTACAAAATGCCTATGTGTTCACCTATCTCACTCCATAAGACCAGAGACTTTCTAATGAGGAGACACAGCACTCAAAAAATACTCCATAGAAATGCATGGGGCTAGTTTGTCACGCCAATATGGCCGTTGTCTACACATATCCCACCCCTTCCTCGGCAAAACGTCGACATGTGAATACATTGAGCCAATCATGTGGTGTGATGTGAATACATTGAGCCAATCGTATGGTGTGTTGTGAAGACATCGTGCCAATCATGTGTTGTGATCTCGCCGCTGGAGCAAGATTGGTGTCGTGAAGCCTTGCGCACGCGCAGTTCGACCCAAAGACTGTGCCCGATGAGTGCCCATAAAACGTTGGTATATGGCCGCCGAGTGGAGGGACTTGCCTAAAAGGACTTTGATAAGACCCTCCAAGAGCAAGGTTATTTCTTGCCATCATACCTCACATGGGTTCCCTTTCAGCTCCTCATCAGATCTCTCTCTGCCTCTAATGTTGTTGTGGTCCCCTTCTCTGTACCTACACATCTGTCTGACTTGCTGTTGCCATTTTCTCACAACTCTATTAGTTTCACTAAAATGTATGGGTTTAGGCCTAAGTGACAGGAAATTCACCTGGCAACACATCTTGCTTCCAACTACACACTCAAACATCCCTCTGTGAGGGGTGCAGAAATATCATGTCTTGCGTCCAATGTGCAAGCTCTAACTGAATAATGCAGGCATGAAGTGAAAGTGGGGGAGTTCGGTCATTGCTGAGCTGTTCTGTGTGTTTACCTACAAGATAATAAATACATAGGCAACCGGATGTTGAGTTCCATAAACAGTGGAAATATAAGTCTTATATTTTACATGTACAATACATAATAATAAAAGTGTTGTGGAAGTATTACACGTTTACTGTTTAATAGAGAATCTGCGGGACAAGGCAAACCGAAATGGTCACAGTTAGGCTAGCCTATGTCTTTTCAAGTTCATTATTGGGGATGCGCCAGCGTCTTTTTAGTACAGCGGCTAAGCACCGGAATCGTTCAGTTTTTGCAGAAAGCATGAAACTTGGCACAGTTATACTATTGCCCCAGTGATCAAAAATTGAAATGGACCCCAACACATAGCGCCCCCTAGTGGCCGACATCTTGAATTTAAATATGGCTACCATTCTTAATAGAATTGTTGATACAACTTCAAAATTAAACAAGATAAAAAAGTATTTTAAGTTCTAACACTCAATTGTTAGGGTCAAGGAAGCTATTGACAGGATTTCCAAACAAACTTGATGTTTTTGCCATTTTGAAATCCAATATGGAGGATACCAAATGTGAAAATATAGACCATCTCTATTGTTATTCATGATAGAAATATCATTCAAAAACAATTTAAAAGTTTGAACAGTCATTTTATCACATGACAACCTCAATAATATACAAGGCATCAAGTATAATCTGGTAAGATTCCAATATGGCCACTATGTGTAAGAAAATAAGCCAATTATTCTATATCTTGGTTAATTGAAGTAACTACCTACATCATCAATACATTCTTATTCTACCTTCTTCTCTTTCTGAGCAAACCTTAACTCTTACTTACTATACACTGCTCAAAAAAATATACACTTTAAAAAATAAAACACATCAGATTTCAATGGGGAAAAAACATCATGCTGGATATCTACATTACATTAGGCTGACACATTTTTAGCTAAAGCGCCTTACAACCTGGTAAACAGTTTAATGCTTTTAAAACAATTCTCTCAACAATCCTAGAACAATTTAAAACAGTTCAAAAAAGTAGAGTACAATAGGGAAGAGTGCATAAGTGAGTACTGTTTTTATACAGTCAAGTCAGGTGGTAAGTTCTAGAATTAGCTAGTTGTAAATAGTGCTACGAGAGAAGATATTCTCTGAAGAGCTGGGTCTTCAGGAGTTTTTTGAAGATGGAGAGGGATGTCCCTGCTCTAGTAGGAACTGGTAGCGCGTTCTACCAACGAGGAACAACAGATGAAAAAAGTTTGGATTGACCTGAGCGTACCGGTGGAAGAGCTAGACAATGTTTGTCTGAAGAGCGCAACGGTTGGGGGGTAGTATATAATGCCTGTATGAGGGCATTCAAGTAGGTGGGAGCAGTAGGTTTAGCTGGGAGGACCAGCAGTTTGTTTTTTGAGAGGTTTAGCTGGAGGTGGTGTGCCTTCATCCATGAAGATATGTCTGAGAGGCAATCCGTGGTCCGTGTCGAGACCAAAGGGTCATCAGGTGGAAAGAACAGATAAAGCTATGTGTCATCTGCATAGCAGTGGTATGAGAAGCTGTGCGAATGTATAATCTGTAAAGTGTTGTGGATAGCAAAGAGAAGGGGGCCCAGTACTGAGCCCTGGGGGATCCCTGTGGTGGGATGGTGAGGTGCGGACAGATGTCCAAGCCATGATACGTTAAACGAGCATCTTGTGAGGTAGGATTCAAACTGATATGGACTGGGTAATATGTTAGGAACAAAAGGATGTGACTTCGTTATTTGGGAATGAAGCTAGTACATTTTGCTTGAATTTCAGCGCAGCAACTCATGATGGTACTCAGTAGTTTGTATGGCCCCGACATGCTTGATGGCATCGGGGCATGCTCCTAATGAAATGGCGGATGGTGTCCTGGGGAATTACTTAGCTCCTTGACAGTCGGTGGTGCAACCTGGCGGTGTTGGATAGACCAAAATATAATGTCCCAGAGGTGTTCAATTGGATTTAAGTCAGGGGAGTGTGGGGGGGGACAGTCAATGGTATCAATGCCTTCATCCTCAAGGAACTGCCTGCACATTATCGCTACATGTGTCCAGCCATTGTTGTGCATCAGGAGGAATCCAGGGCCCCCTGCACCAATACAGGGTCAGACAATGGGTCTGAAGTTTTCATCCTGATGCCTAAGAGTAGTGAGGGTGCAGTTCTCTTGCCCGTAGAGGTGTGTGCGTCCTTCCAAGGATATCCCTCCCCCAGACCATCACTGGCCCACCACCAAACCAGTCATGCTGAATGATGTTGCAGGCAGCATTACATTCTCCAAGACATCTTTAAACGTCACATGTGCTCAGGGTGAACCTGGTCTCATTTGTGAAAAGCACAGGGCGTCAATGGCGAACCTGCCAATTTTGTAATCTATGGCAAATGCCAATTGAGCTGCACAGTGCTGGGCAGTGAGCATAGGTCCTTCCAGAGGCCATCGGGCCCTCAGGCCACCTTCATGAAGTCTGACAGTGTGGTCAGAGACATTCACACCAGCGGCTTGGAGGAGGTCATTTTGTAGGGCTCTGGCAGGGCTCCTACTGTTTGTTGTTGCACAAAGGAGCACAAAGGAGGATACTGGTCCTGCTGCTGGGTTAAAGGTGGATACTGGTCCTGCTGCTGGGTTAAGGACCCTCTACCATCCTGCCCAGCTCTCTTTGAGCAACTGTCTACTGGAATCTCCTACATGCTCTTGAGACTGCGCTGGGAGACACAGCAATCCTTCTGGCAATGGAACATATTGGTGTGCCATTCTGGAGGAGTTGGACTACCTGTGCAACGTTTGTAGGCTCAAGGTACTGGCTTATGCTACCAGTAGTGACACTGACCCTAGCCAAATGTGAAACTAGTGAAAAATCAGTCAAGGAGGATAAAGATGGAAAATGTATCATTTGCCACCACCTCTAATATTCCTGTTTTTACAGACCTATCTCCCTTCTTTCTTTCTTGTCAAAGTTTTTGGAGAAAATGGTCTTCAAGCAAGTCTTGGACTTACTATATCAGAACAACCTGCTAGAACAACCTATGCAGTCTGTTTTCAAGAGTCATTCTACTGAAACTGCTTTTCTGTCTGTGACCGAAGCATTGACAGTAGCTAAGTCCTCATCTAAGTTGCTAAGTCATTAGTATTCATTCTACTAGACTTATCTGCAGCCTTAGATACTGTTAACCATGACATTCTCCTTTCAACACTATCTGAACTGGAATGTCTAGGAAAGCCCTTGACTGGTTTAAATCCTACCTTAAAGGGCACATGACCTCACCACAGGTGTGCATCAGGGATCAGTATTAGGGCCCCTACTTTTCTCTATTTTCACACTTCCTTGGGTGAGACCATTCGCTCCCATTAATTTGATTATCACTGCTATGCGGACGATACTCAACTTTACCTGTCTTAAGCATCTGGTGTTTCCACCAGACTTGGCGCTGAACGCACTAGCAAGTGTCCTAAAAGTGCTGGATCACTGACTAGCATGAGCCCTAATGTGTCAGGAGGGAGCTAAACTCATAAGGTATTACATATTTAAATTAGCTTCATTGACAGACATAATCATTTTATGGGATGCAAAATATTAAACTACAATAAAACAAAATAGACCTTTTCAAACAATCACTATAAGCCTTAAAAGAACCTTTATCATATGCTAATTGGCCCCACCCACCTCAATTGAATTAGGCTAACAGTAGGATGTGTTGGACTGGGTTATGTACTAATTTATCTAACTATGACTGTGTGTACAATATGTACTAATTTATCTTACTCTAGGATAGAAGACAAAATAGCTAATTTCCCAAAAGGCAGCATATGTTTTTAAGAGACTTGACACCAAGGGTTTTAGCCTCCTTGCTAGCATGCCATTAAAAAAATAAAATAAAAATAAATAAATTAAAAAAAAAAACTTGAGCGCAATCTCTTGTAGACAGCTGGATTTAGTCCTTCTGGATTTTGTGTTGAGGCGCAATTTGTATCTTCTCATGTGTAGCCTACGTTATTCACACTCCAGTCCAGTAGAGGGAAATAAAAGGTTGATAAAGCACTATGGGAAGTCCTCATAATCAGAGAAGAAGACCCAGTGAGAAATAAACGCAAAAGCAATTTGGCACTTTCCAAGAAAACTAGGTGTATCTACTTTATTTGTTCTTTCGCTATTTTCGGGTGGTGCACTGTCTAAGATTTTTATTTTTGAAATCGTTGGTACAAGAATGGTCCTGTCGTCCTCACAGCAAGTTGTTGTTGCCTTCACTGCTGTTCTGTTCGCATTTGTGGTGTTCCCCAGAATGTTCGGAGGTGGGACAGGGTCGAGGGAACCCAAGTCTTATGAACAGCGATACAAGAAAGGTACGGCCTAAGTTCCCTAGCTAGGCTATTCCATTATTTTTGCGAATTAAGTTTTTGTGTTGACATGCTGTCCTCACGTCTTACTTGCAAGCTTCCACATGATGCGAAGATAACATTAGCTTCGCATGCAATGTCTGCGTCACTAACGTTACAATAGCCTATGTATTTTATTTATTAATGTATTGTATTTAATGATATATATGACATGTATTTAATGATATATATGACATGTATTTTTGGTGCCATATTTTGCTGTATGTTATAGCCCAAACATTTGTTTATGTGTCTTTGTCCAAAGACCATGGCTGTTGTTGAATAATCTCCGATTATGTGGGCCCAATCTCTCCTACCATGAAAGTATTACATGTAAATAATGTTGATCGTGCTCCCCTGTCTGTCTTCATGGTTGTGTTGTATCAGGTCCAGGCCCAGGGGCATTAAAGGGGCAGCCGTTCAGCATGAACCCCACCTCCCAGCCTGGCCACCAGGGCCAGAGTGCAGAGAGCATAAAGCAGATGAGGAAGATGGTGGAGCAGGAGATGAAGAGTGATAAATATAAATCCAACAGTAACAACAACAAAGGCTACGTCTTCACCCTCATGCCTATGTATGCCATCGGTGTGGGGCTGTTTGCTGTGTACAAGTTCTTGAAGGTGTGGGGATTTCATGAGACTGACCGTGGTTGTTAGACATGAACTTGAACTTTAAATCACATGTTTATTTCTCTCTCTCTCACACACACACACTCTACATTCTCTCCTTTATTGTTAATCTCTTACATCAAAACATAAACACTGTGTTTTTATGCAGATTAAATCGGCAGACGACATGCAAGCCCAGAAGGACAAGCTTACAAAAGGGGCCAAAAAATCTGAACAAACAGGTGTGTGTGTGTGTGTGTGTGTGTGTGTGTGTCTGTGTCTGTGTCTGTGTCTGTGTCTCTGTGTGTGGATGTCTGTGTGTGTGTGTGTGTGTCTGTGTCTGTGTCTGTGTGTCTATATTTGCTTAGTGGCAGAGCTACTCCCTTGTGTTTGCCTATTTCATTGAGCATGGGAACCGCATGAATGTGTGGTTTTGTGAAGGCAAATGAAGCCAGGTCTGTGTATGTGTACACGTGCATGTGGATGTTGCCAAGATGACCGCTGTTTTGTTTGTTCGTCGCTCACAGAAAGCCAGTTGAACGAGTTGGAGCAGCGGCTAGCGCAGACGGAGAGAATGCTCAATTCCATTCTTACCCAGCTGGACCCTTTAACAAACTGGTGAGTGTGTACAGTCGAGGGTTCATCTACAGTCCAGCAGTCCAGTATGCAATCCTCTGCAGGGTGTATGTAACGGAGGCAAACTGAGCTAGCATGCTAGTTGGGCGTGTAAATCCTCACACCCCTAACCTTAAGAACGCTTCTAACCGCTGAATTGGAAGCCCTGGGCTTTTAGCTCAGTGGGTTAGAGCGTTCGACTCCCATGGCGGTGTGTGTTGAAGTGGCGGGTTCGAGGGCCGTGAGCGGTGGACCAATTACAACCTCTGTTACATGTAGGACTGTGAGGTGCACAAGCATCACCGCAATGTGGAATAACATTTTTGAATAGATTAATGAATTTGATTTATTAAATTGGTGCATAATTGTCCTTTAACTTTATATTTAATTATATTTTAATTTATAGACCATTTTTGTTTAATGTTCATTGTTACTGCCACTGTGTGAATCAATCTAGTCAAATGCAAGGCCATCTATCTCCTCTCACTCACATTAACAGTGTGAAGTCCGTGGCCATGGACCAGAAGAATGAGATCATGTCCCAACTCCAGAGTATTCGCCAACTGATGAAAAAAAGGGGCATGGAATGCCCTCCCCTCAATATAGAAGGTATTTCATTCTGTTCAGAAATTAACATTCTGTTCTGTTTGCATGTGAATATTTGCATTGGTGCAGAAAACCACTATATTGTCATTAGCGCTGTCACGATCATGACATTTTACTTGTACATTGTACATGTTTTTAATTGGTAGTGAGAACAGGGGCACTTCAACTTCAAATCTCACAACGATTTCGGGTGCGAGTTAGACAGTTACATGTTTTTAATTGTCATAAGGATATTTGCACTACTTTAACTAATTACAATGTTAAAGTCTGGCTACTTTAACCCTTAGAACCCGATTGACGCAAAGTGCGTCAAAAAACACACCCTTTCTTCTCTGTTACATTGCTCCGGAACTGTTCATCGCAGCGAGATGAAACCTTTAAGGACAGAGCAGAAGTGGGGCTTTCCAACGAGTCTGTAAAAAAAATCATGAAATTAAATCAAATTGCATCATATTTACAGTCTATACTTCTCTGCGTTCACCTGCGCACCCATTACTCTCGTTTGAATTATTCGCGAACCCGTGATCGCATAGATATGGCAAGCATATCAGATGAAAGAGGAGACACAGGGCTATCCATTGGTACCATGTATATTGATCCTTCTGGCTTATAAAAACAGACGAAGTGACTGCAAAATAATAACGTCATGGACACAAACCAACGCTGCACACCCATTACTCTCGTTTGAATTACTCTCGGACCCATGATCTGATAGATATGCCACGCATGTCAGATGAAAGAGGAGACTCAGAGCTATCATTTGATACCAAGTACATCCTTCTGGGTTATAAAACAGACGAAGTGACAGCAAAATAATAACTTTATATAGCTGGACTTACCCCACGTTTTTTTCTGTTTTTGTGGCAAAGCATGTTTATAATCCAACGCTATCGTGTGTTTCTCTATGTCAAAGCATGTTCATAATCCGGTTTTGAGATCCTAGCAAATTCCTGCATGGCATCCAATTCAAGGCTCACATTGCATCCCAATTTGTTCACCAAAGAAACACCTTTTTTGCCTTTACTTTGTTCATGGCAATGCAGTAAAAAGTTGAGAATCATTATGAGTGCATACACCATATGCACGCAGGCTAACGCAACCTCGGGTCAAGTCGGGTCAGATCAGTTCGTGTCAAAGATATGGAGCGCAGAAATGTCATTTTTCATCACTAAATAAAAAAATGGCATTTATTTCCGTAAATCACACACCACATATTTCTGTAAATTGCTCAGCCCCAGAGTATCCCTCCAACATGGCAATTGTATTGCCCGATTCAGGACAGTCTACCCTACACACACATGAAATGCATGTAGAGCTATGAGCTTGCTGTGGTGAGATACATGTCGAAGTACTAATACATACTAGTACTAATACATGAAATGATGTATTAGATCTGGATAGCCTAGACTCAAACAATATATAATATGTGTGTGTGGCACAATGACCAGAATAAATCCTTATGAATAAAGGTAGTGAAAATGCCCTAAAAACAGCTTAGGGTTCTAAGGGTTAACAATGTAATTGTGTCTCTTGTTGAGAATTGTTATTCTCAAATGATGGTGATCAAGCGATTATGTAATAATTGTCACATGCCTAATTTTCAATGATTGATTGTGAATGTTTATATCTGAACTTCAGCAGTAGTCAACATATCGGTAGGGGGAATCAGTAGGCTTGTTCATCAATGCTTATGAATGAACACTTATGAATGTCTCAGTGACCATGATGACAATGTTGTATTTTGACATCAGGTCGGATTCAGGTGTTTTGCTTATTATTTCAATGTGTGTAGTCATGGTGAAGATTAATGTTGACAGTGTTGTGATCTTGTTCATTTACATTTAGTGAATGTGGGTACTATGTTTGAGTAAGCAAATCAGTGTGGTGGCCTGGATAACAGGGAGGGGGAGGGGAAATGTGTAAAACAAATTTGTGTTTGTCTGCAAATAATTGCTGTGCTTAGTAATCAGTAACGATAATAAACGATGTGTATACCCATGTCATACTTTTTGTCAACATGTTGAAGATAGACTCACTAGAAACTAGGACCTGGGCGTATGTTTGTGTAATATAAAATATAGTGTTGTGTTATGTCATTTAAATGGAAGGAACTTAAATGATTTTCACCTATGTGCAGCTGTTATGTATCCGTTTTGATGGTTTGCACATTGTTCAGAATTTCCTGCTTTGTGTCCTCACAGAGCCGGCCTGCCAGAGGAACCTGGACGAGCTCATCGAGACCCTGGCAGCACGGCAGAAAGTTCCAGAATCCACAACGGTGCAAGAACAGGAAGGGGAGACAACTTTGGAGCCGGAGTGTGCAGCCTCTGAGCCGGTGAAGACAGGAAATGACATGGACTTGGATGCTGCCACGGAGGTGCTGAGAGGTGGAGAGAAGGAAACAAGTGAACGAAAGGAAGAGGAAGAGGACGAGGAAGGAGAAGACAGTGACCACAGCATGCCCTCCCTGGAGGACCCCAGTGAGATGTCTATAGAAAATATCGGGGCCACCTCTCAGAATGTCACAGAAAGTTCTTTGATCGGTTTGCGGAGGCGCAACAGACCTGAATGAATTGATTTGCCCTTCATGCAAACTTTTGATGTAATGAAAAATATTTATTTACCATTTATTTAATGCAGTCATTGCTTTTAATTGATTTCAACAAACACTACGTGTGTGTGTGTGTGTGTGTGTGTGAGAGAGAGAGAGAGAGAGAGAGAGATCTGAAACCTGACTTGTCATATCATAATCATGAAGATGTTACTTTTTATATTTCACAAGATACTTTGATAGTTTCCTCACTTAATCACTGTAAGTTTTTTTTTAAATCACATTTTTTAGATCATTCTAGAGCCTTGCGGTTTGTTCAAAGTTGCTGTGTAGCTTCATGTTAAAGGAGAAATCCAGCCGATTTTTACATGGATCTTGACCGCTAGACGTCGCCGTTTAGATGATGCCCCCCAGACCTAGCATTGTAGCTGACTTTCCCTTTTTTTTCCCCTATCAACAGTACTCAGCGACGTCTAGCGATCAAGATCCACGTAAAAATCGGCCGCATTTCTCCTTTAAAGTATAAATCCAGCCATATGCTTTTCACTCTGATGCACTGATATAAATTATTTTTTGGCATACACTTCTGGGCAGTCTGGACATGCAGTATGGCTATACTGTATGCCCCCATGTCCTCTTGCAAAGAGTGGATTGAAGGAAGAAGGCTTCCATCATTCATTTTCTTATTTAAATTAAAATGTTCTCTTCTTATTGCATAATGCATGAATCAGTTGGCTCAAGCACTTTTTTCAGTGCAATGCTGTCTTCCTCTTATCCATTATTGATTTATTGGGTATGCTATATATTATGCAATGTTTTTGTTATAACGAAGAATATTAATCTTCACCCTCTCTTGTTTTTTATGCATGATGACAATCATTGCTGTTTTGTTTTTTTTAAATCACAAGTTACATTTTACATTAAGAACCAGATGACACTTAAAGCAGCTGTTTCTTTTTTCAGTTGGTCAAAGGACAGTGGCCATAAGTAAGGTTTGATGGAACGTTTGCTGGAAATCGTTTGACATTGCTTTAAAAACAGAACGTATGAATGGCATGCTTGCTCTCGTTGGCTGTCGAAGGCATACGTTTATACCTCAGTGTGCTCTGAATCTCTTCAGAAGCATCACAGTTCGATCACCTATGGTGAAAATCGAAATGACAATAACAACTGAACTCCATAATCACATTTAATGTAGTAGCCTGTTTTAGCCATAGTTGATCTAGTTACACATAAAACAGAATCAAGTTTAAAAACATCTTTTAGTGCTTGAGTTCTTCAGAGTTTTGCAGCCCCTCATTGTGCTTCTAAGCAGTTTGAAGTAGATATAGCGAGAGGTCTGCCCCACTGTTTAAAGTTTGCATGAAAACACTGAAGTTTGTGTGAAGAGCTATGACTATAAATACATGTCCCTGATTAGGCTGCTCATTTGAGTGGTGATAATTAGTCGTTCCACTGTTTGTCTACTGTCTTCTTGTCTTGTCGTTTCAGAAGTTAATATGTACGATTGTTAACTAAAGTGTGCTTATTAATAATATGTATGCCTTGTGTGAAATTATATGTGTCATTGTTTTAGTTTTTATCATACAGTGTAAGTTTTCTTTTTTTGTCTCCTGCTTTTCTGCAAGGAAACTTGTCTGCATCTGCAAAGATACTTGTACATCTTGACACCTGACATTTTACCACTTGGCAAGACTGGCATCCCAAAGGAAAATCTCTTGTCTAGAAAATGTCTTTTCTTTGGCTCATGACAAATTAATCAGCTCTTACTGAGATCTCATCTGTTTCTCCTAAGGGACCCCCAGGAGAAATAAGGTGAGATAAGAATAGATTGAGAATATCTTAAGTTGAATTTAAATTGGACTTGGCCTGAGACTAGAGGAGAGCTATTTCTCAGCTGCTGTGGAATGGTAGGCCTATGTTTATCTTCCATTAGAAATATTTGTCTGCTTCACTGTATTCAGAGGTTAATAAGAAATATTTTGAGCAATGCTGATTTTTCCCCCCAGCATAGATTCTCATGTGTTTGTTTACACTGTTTGGCAGTTTGTACCCTTTTTTCATTTCCATTGTTTGTAATTTAAAGTTTGTAAGTGGTACTGTTAGAATGATAGAATGCATCTAAGACAAGAGAAACAACATGTTGTATGCCTTACTTTAATACAAAATGACAATGAAAAATATTGTTGTTACTGTTGTTTTTTGTGAGCCCGCACCACTGTATTCTTGCTGTATGCCTTACTTTCAAATGGTTTTGTGTCAAATCAAAATAGTGCATAGAGACAACGAGCCGTGTAGACCAGTGGTTCTCAAATGGGGGTACGTGAAGGCACTCCAGGGAGTACGTGAGATTTTAAAATATACATATCATTTGCAAAATATACAATCATTTGCAATACATTTAGTAAAGGATTATTAAAATTTAAAATGTTCAGAATAGTTTTTTTTTTTTCAAATGTTTGAATTTTGTTTGTGTTTATCAGTTCCAACGTTTAATAAATTAGACACTGATGGCACAGTGCTCTGTTTTAAGTCTTTTTTTCTCAACTAAAAATGCTTTGCGCTGGTAGGGGGTACTTGGCTGAAAAAATATTTCACAGGGGGTACACCACTGAAAAAAGGTTGAGAACCACTGGTGTAGACCAATTAGCGTCTGTTCAGCAGTAGGCCGCTTCTTTCCCTGGATGGTGTGCTAAACTCGGTGAACAGCAGAGGGCGCTTTGCCTTTGGCAATTATTTCTGATAGGCTATTTCACGGGCATGGGATCTGTACAGAAGTTATTCAGAAGATGAAGGACCTCAACATGTTTGTGTGGCTACTTTTTTCTCTTAGCAGGGCCAAAGAATCAGCAAGAGAGTGAAACATTCATATTCATTGAATTAAATGACATGCTGTCTCCAAATAATGCCACAAGGCTATTTTATTTTCGAACCATGAGCATGTTATCACAACAATGCGATTTAATAAATTAATTAGATAAAGAGTGGTGACGCCTATCTACGGATAAATTACGAGCTGTCAGTAACAAGTTGAAGTTCTGTCTCTTTAAATAGTAGGCATTCACGCGTTTACTTTATTTCGTCTTTATCTCTTCTGCAGTCGTCAGATGTGCAGTCTGCATTTATGTTCTAGACATCATTCAGGCATCATATTATTATTTCGAATAACGCATAATTTTCATTGTTATGAAGAAATATACTATTTGAAGTAGGTAGTAACATTGCATTCTATGATAAGAATCAGCAATCACGTGCGGCGCGTCTAGCTGTTCTATTTTTAGAAGAAGCGAGTAAGTGAGCGAGCGAGTGAGTGAGTAAGCGGAAGAGTGTTAGAGAAAGGGCTTGTGTCGTAAACGCATGCAACTCCATGATAAGCGAACCTACTAGAAGTTCGTCGCCACCACGCCGGAGAAGGAGAGAAAGCCTCTAAACACTGGCCAAATTAAATCCTGCGTGTCCAGGTGGAATAACTAGTTCAAGTATCGTAATGAACAACCCTATAACCACTGGGCAATCCGATATACTTTGTCCCAAATTTAAGACCGGACCGGTTATTTGCGCACGCAACATTCCTTTACATAGAAAGTTCCATAGGTCTCAAATTCAACTTAAAGAGACACTCAGTTTAATTCTAAATAAAGGCAATTACTGGCTAAGACCCTAATACTGAGCGAATCCAACACGTATAGAACCAACTTCAAATAAGCACGACCAAAATGAACGGGCAAATGAAATGGGATTGTAACGCTACTATATCGAAGCGAGCTGTCATGTTAGTTTTTTTAATAAGGGGTTTGGATTATTTTGAGTTCTGACCTGAGACTGACTGTTACGTGACAAAATATGTACAGGCTCGTGTAAAAATAGCAAAAGCATTGCTTGAAAACAGAAGAGGTGGCTGGTGCTGATAGCTCCACAGCCTAACATGGTATAATCGTGTCAAAGCAAAAAAAAAAAAGGTTTTTCCAAGAAACAATCATTGGTTAACACACCTAAAATATTTGAGAAGTGTATTAACCTATACGAATGAGAAAACGAATGCTTGGATACACTGGTTATGCTATTACACTCGCATGGGTTTTCTCAGTTACAGGCAACAGTTTGTTGATCTTAGAAAATGCAACCTGAAATGGGCGTGTATGAAAGCAACTGTCTGCGCTGTAGAAACAAAGCACGCCTTGAAGAAGGGAGGAGAGTAACCGTGTTGCCCTTGACGCTGTTACCGGAGTAACACGCACATTTTTAGACAGATGGGAGAGAATCCAAAGACGCCTCTTGCGTTCTATATTCTCAGTGCATGCGGTTGAACGTGACGGATAAATATTCAGGGTGTACCTTTGGCTGCATCCGAGTTCACCTCGGCGCCTGGTAAGAGTGAAGAGGTCACAGAGACAAATAAAACGCTCACAGCATGTGTTGTGACTTCACATAGGGCCACATAGAGAGGAAGACATGCGAGAGGCTGTGAGAGGCCGGACGTGTGTAGGAAAGTGAGTGCGGGAGATTGAGAGACACTTTCAAAAGATTTCACCAATGATGTGATTTCCATCTCCATATGAAATCAGAGATCCTTTCGGCCAACGGAGCGACTGCACCTTTTTGGATTCGGATAGCTATTTGGTGCTCATAAACGGACAGGGTGTGCGCGCGCCGTAGCTCGTTGTTGCTATCGACTCGCTCGATACTTTTTCCAGCAAGTCATGTCTTACCCAGAGCTATGGGTAAGTTCGACGACAACGAGAGGATAATCCTCAATGTTGGGGGAACCAGGCACGAAACATACCGAACCACATTAAGGACTCTGCCAGGCACACGGTTGGCTCTCCTCGCCTCCGATTCTGACATCGAGTCTGTTCTGGACCACCTGCAACAAGTTCCTGGCTTTATTGAGTACAATGCGCGTAACAACGAATACTTTTTCGATCGCCACCCGGGAGTTTTCGCATATGTCCTCAACTACTACAGGACCGGGAAACTCCACTGCCCGGCAGATGTCTGCGGTCCACTCTTCGAGGAAGAGTTGTCATTTTGGGGCATCGATGAGACGGACGTGGAGCCTTGCTGCTGGATGACTTATCGCCAGCACAGGGACGCAGAGGAGGCTCTCGATGTCTTTGAAATGAACGTGGACAACGGGGACGATGAGGATGAGATTGGGAAAAGACTAGGTATCGAAGATGTATCTCCCACTCATGGCAATGTCAGCTTTTGGAAAAAGTGGCAACCGGTGATGTGGAATCTATTCGAAGATCCCTACTCTTCCAGGGCAGCAAGGGTAAGAAGTGCGCTTGGAAAGGTTGATGGCTTTTTGTGCCAAGTTGCCAACACATGGAATTTCCCACCTCTTTCTTCCGTTCTTTCTTTCTCCATACTCTTTCACTTCTCCCTCTCCCGTAATTCTACATATAAGTCCCTCTATGTCCTTGATTATAGTATAGGTGGTTTACTGATTTGTGCGCCCTGAGCGCAGTACTTGGAGAGCAACGGCTCCCCAAAATATGCGGTACAGACATACTGCGTACAGTCCAAACGCGCGTAGAAACAGCCCCAATTATTTATCAGTGACGTTAAATAGACATGCACCCTGTTTGTTGTAACTTATTGGGGTATCCAATGCTCTATTAACTTTAGCTAAAGATGGAAATAACATCAAACTGACATCTAAGGTAGACGCAAATGTACATAGTAGGACGCAGGATTGGGGAACAGATGTGATTATTTGAGGAACTAATTAAAGATCATCTTAGATCATAGATCATCTTAGATCATATCAGCAACATTTTGACACCATCATATCCAAATATCTACTGATATATTAATAACATAAATTCACATCTTCTGCATATTATAACGCATATTTAACTACACTAGCCTATGTGTTGAAAGACGACTTTGGGCCCTTGCATTAATGTTCTATTTACTTGACAAATAAATAATCCCCTATACCTATGTCATGTCCATGAAAATGTCAAAGCTGTGATTATGGTTGCCTGTCCATTATGGCATATGAAAAACATGCTTAAAATGTAGGCAGATATTTAGATTGGGACATTGTGTACAATCTTTATTAAATTAAACAGTGTCTAAGATCTATACCCTCAACAGGTTAGATGTGTAAGACTCAGCAGTGTGACCTTGCCACACACACACACACACACACACACACACACACATGGAGTGCATGGAACTGCAAGGAAGTCAATACTGTGTTCGGTAATTGCACTGTTAAGTGGTTCTTTGAAGTATTTTAGTTTCACCGGGTATTACTAATCTAATATTGCCAGAAGTGGCAGATCGACTTAGACCCAGGAGATTTGTAGACTATATGCGTGTGTGTGTGTGTGTGTGTGTGTGTGTGTGTGTGTGTGTGTGTGTGTGTGTGTGTGTGTGTGTGTGTGTGTGAGTGTGTCTGAGAGGGCTGGATGAAGTAAGCCAGTGTAATATGGCATGCTTTGATGCTGCCAGCTCCGCACATGTCTATTGGGATGTTTTGCTTTAGTTACTGAATGCTGTCTCACCTTGCCCTGGACAGCTGCGGCGAGGGAAAATGCGGCCACCTAATCCCTCCGTGACAGGGTGTTACAGAGGAGGAATAACAAATGATCCCTCTATGGAAATGAGGCTGCTCCCCTTTTAGCGCTTCCCTTTCTCCTCGACAGAGAGAGGGAGAGAAAGTGTTCCCTGCTCACTTTTGCCACAGGGTGAGAAGCCCACTAACCACAGGCAGATTTTTACCCTTCAGATCAGGGGTTACGAAAAGGCTTTGGCTTAGGCAGGGGTAACAGATCATCATGTTGAGCCAGGCCCTATTGCTCCTAGTAATGAATTGCAGTGGCACACACACACACACACACACACACACACACACACACACACACACACACACACACACACACACACACACACACACACGCACAGGTTCAGGTTCCCTTATTTTAGATTGCACAGTTATATCACTGCTATCAATGCCTATTTACCTCAAACATACCTCTACCTCAACCATTATTGCCAGCCTAAGGGTATCTGTCCAGCAGGTGAAATATCTAACAGTCTGTCCAGTAGGTGAAATGTCAACAACTAGTGTATTCACTATTGTCAGAGCTAACGGATATCAGAGAGCTATGACAAAGGGTTCCATCAATGTCTTGGTGTGATGACATTCAGGTGTCATCTTCCACTATTCCCGGCAACCCAGACATGAGTAAAGTCTGAGGGATTTCATTATTCATCTGAAATGAATAAATTGTGTCACGTGAGGCTGTTAAGTCCAGGAATATTCCAAATGTAGAGATGTTTTTGAGGAGACACAAATTAATTGCCTTACCTCTTTTTCTTGAGGTAAAGACCTAGTGTTCATCTTGTCCTTGTGGGCAGAGACTATAGAATGAATTGTCTTCATTGTAAGTTGGTCCACAGCTTAGCAAGGACATCATGTGGGGAGAAACACGTTGTGTTTATCACTGTGATCCCTTTCCTGATGTCCATGAATGAGTTCAGAGTGTTTTCTTTTCTCCAACAGGTGTGTAAGGTTGTATCAGTATTGGTTCAGTGCAATGGTTGTGTAATCATTGGTTCAGTGTGTCTGTTTTTGTCGTAAGTGCTTCATTAAGTTCATACCGATGGGGCCTGATAAACAACTTCCCATTTTCTTTCTTTCTTTCTCTCTTTCATTCCATAATTTTTTCTTCCATTCACTTACTCAGCTTTGTCTCTTGCTCGTTCTTCTCTCTGAGTCGACATGTTGCTCGTGTAATCTGTCGAGCTGTTGTGATAGACCGATTTGGCTGATGCCCCCCACTTAAGAGGGTTTTGAACCGCCGTTGCCTGGTTGCTTCCCAGAAACGGTCCCCCCCCCCCCCCCCACCCCACCCCACCCCACACACCTCCCCTCGACTGGCTGGCTGGCTGCGGAGCCCGTTGCTATGGCAACACCATCGCCTCATCCCTATGCCTTCCTGTTTTCATTGAGGGTTGCCCGTTTCCACGAGACTGATTGATTTCAGCAATTTGCTCAACCATGAACTTCGGTGCATGAAGCTGTTTGTGTGCCACGCATTGTAATCAGTGGGGGTGGGGTTGGGGGGGGTAATGACAGGCACGTGTGTGTGTGTGTGTTGGGGCTGGGGGGTGGGTGGAAGTAGTAGAAAGGGGTCGGGTGCATTCAGAGCATGAATCAGGCAGGCATCCCTCCACCCCAATCTCTTGATTTGATCTGCATGATACGCCACAGTGTCCACACACTAACCCAGAGATACACTCTTCAGTAATACAGCTCCTCGGTGAGGAGAGTACATACTAAGAATCATGAGAGTGTCTGCTTTTGACCATGTCAAGCCTGCTGCTGCACAAACAGCTGACAGCCACCCCATACCCCCCACCTCCACTCACCCACCCCTTATCTAGCCAGCAAACCGGGCAGTGGTGTGGCATGTGTAAGGGCCAGGATGGCACACCGCAGGGTGTGTTTGCAGCCAGTGCCAGTCTGAGTCATGGGTGCTGTCAATCAGTCTGGCTCTCCTTAACAGCCAGCCACGCATTCCAAACTGGTGCATGAAACAGGTCCAATACATGTGTATGTGCTGCTGTATCTGTCTATCGTCAGATGTTTGTGTTTGTGTTTGTGTTGGGCAAAGAGCATACAGTAGATAAAACTGGAGGGTGAGGAGCGAGACAGGGAGAAAGATGGGATGGAAGAGGGATTAAAGGGAAAAAAGATGAATTATTAGACTACATGTGTCTGTTTTCATCCAATTTGAAGTTGTTAGTCCATCTGTGCCCTTGGCAAAATGTGCTGTAAATATCACTTCACTGATAAAAACAAACTATGCTCATTATCGCACTTGTGCAAGGTCTCTCTCTCTCTTTCTCTCTCACCATCTCTCTCTCTCTATCTATCTATCTATCTATCTATCTATCTATCTATCTATCTATCTATTCTTCTCTCTCTCACACACACACATACACACACACATATTCACACACATTCTTTCTTTCTCCACCTTTTCTTTTTTGCACACACACACACACACACACACACACACACACACACACACAGACACACACACACATTGCCAAGTGTAAGTGTGTTAGGTCGTGCCCAAGATGAAAATAACAGGAGCCGCCATGGCCCCAGCAGGACAGTTACGTGATGGATGATGGGAAATCTTTGGCATGCAACTCCTCTCGTCCTTGGGAGACGCGGTCCGTGTCAGGGAGACTCGGCACGCAGTTGGAATGCCAAGGGTGCGGGAGGGGTCGATACATAACAGCTTAGTCTTTTAATTGGCTATTAAAAATGACTGCAGCGCTTCGCGTGCTGATGTCTATGTACGGGACATACCCATGTGGTGGCATTAGATGAACGCATGTGACAGATGTGGTGCCTGCCTGCTTCCGTGGAGTGCTGCTGTCATGATGATTAGCCCAAGGGTGGACACACGGCCGGTCAGCACGCACTGCCTATGCACTGGGGGTTGGATGGATGGATGGGAAATAGTTTGATTCCACAGCGCAGATGGCACATTTATAGTATGGCACACCAAATGTATTACATAACTACGAAACATTCAGAATTTCCATTCACAAAGTATGTACTGTAAACTATGCGTGACATACGCACCTGGCTGCAGCTTGACCTGTCTGGGTGCCCTATATAGTAAACCTGCAGTGCACTCTGAGCACTTCCCTGCCACAGACCACCAACAAGTGTAACCTCACTTTGTGTAAAGTCCCCAAAAAAAGACAATTCCAGGCGCTGTTTTTTCCCTCCACTGTAACATGGGCTCCTCATGCATTTATGGATGTGGTAATGGGGTGGGGTGCTTGTGAAAAAAGGTGAGCTCTGGAATGCACTTACACTCCGGTGTGTCGACTCAGGGGCCGCCAGGCGCAAGCCGGTATGCACGGGGGTCCCATTAACTTTAATAGAAATACCATTTGTCTGGGAGGATAGTTGCATTATTGATGCACTCCACCATTCACTCGAAAAGATCGCCTGCCTCCCGAGGACAATGGCCTTATTAAAAATGCCATTTCCAGGCCGATTGCTAAGCTTGTGCACTCACACATTAAAAGTCGATTAATAAAACAGATTTTCTGCCAGATTTGAATTTTTAAATCCCTCTTTTATTTATTTTTCTTTTGTTGTTTCTAGCTTTCACTGGATCTGTCTTTTTAATTTTCTTTTCTGTCGATCACATATTTATTACACATTCGGGACACAATTGCTTACTTTTCTCTGTCAGTATTTATATATTGTGTCGACCTTTGTAATTTGCAGTTAAAAAGTAGTGTATTAAGGGTCTTTTAGGGTAGACATAAAGAGGCAGCAAGGTGGCTAAAATGGCATGTCTTGGAATTCATCCATCCACCACCAGGGGGTTTGAGGTATCCAGGTGTGAAAAGAAAAAAAAAATAGCAAAACACTCTTAGAAGTTCTTAGATAAGAAAACATAATGACAGAATACCAAACATATGTTATCTTCACACACCGCTCTCAACTCAGCTTTGTGTGTGTCAAGTATAAGTATAAGTATATATACTCTTTTGATCCCGTGAGGGAAATTTGGTCTCTGCATTTATCCCAATCCGTGAATTAGTGAAACACACTCAGCACACAGTGAACACACAGTGAGGTGAAGCACACACTAATCCCGACGTAGTGAGCAGCCTGCTACAGCAGCGCTCGGGGAGCAGTGAGGGGTTAGGTGCTTTGCTCAAGGGCACTTCAGCCGTTTCTACTAGAAAGGGACCGGCAACCCTCCGGTTCCAAGCCCGCAGCCCTAACCAGTAGGCCACGGCAAAACATTTTATAATGAAAGAGTTTTACAGCACTGATGAATGAATAATTGATGATGAAATGTTTAATGTGGTTTCCACACTATCTGTGCACCCATTTGTACATGCCAACTAAACAGGTAACATGATCAATTGTAAAGAAGAATATGCAATGACATAAGAACAGGAGTATAATCTGAGCATTCATGATTTTCGAACAGTCAACGACCTATGCAAAAGTGGCTGCTATTCGGACACGCTATTCGGGTGAGAACGCGCCAGTGAGCTGTGGGCCTGCAGCGTCACATCATAAGATGAAACCATTCACATTGAGTATGACCTTTCATGAGGCTTGGTGACACTATTTGGGCACATGATCACCTCAAACAGTGCTTCGATTTGATTATCCAAATATGTATCTGTGTGTGTTTGTGTGAATGTGTGTGTGAGTGAATGTAGGGAGTGTGACAGAAAATGTCACCATTGTGATGAAACAACGCATGGTCCTTTGGCAGAGGTGAAACTGAATAGTCATTGCCTAGCTGGGGGATCCGAGAGACTTGTGGCAGTCCCACTTAGTGGCGAGTCTGAAGGTGTCCAATCTCTTCCTGAGGTTAATTAATTCCCTTCACGAATCAATCCCCACACGGAGTATCAATGCAGGCCTACCATGCAGAGTTCCTGCCTGTTATATGCTAATACCATCTGGGCATTCCAGTCCAGTGTGTTTGAAGTCTGAGCTTTCAGCTTCTGCACTCATCACATTTCCTTGGGTTCAAACAGGAGGCTCGAAAGACTGATCCGCTATGTGTGGTAAAGCTTAGATACCACCACCCAGCAAACTGAAATTAAAGTGTGTGTGTGTGTGTGTGTGTGTGTGTGTCAGGGGGGAATGTGCTCTGTAACATGTGGAAACAGCCCAGTCACATTACTGCCTGTTAAACTAAATTGGACAGAAGCTGGTGAGCAAACTAAAGGACGGAGTCTTAAGAAATGAAGTTTTTAACGTGACATGCATTAAATAAATATAAGAAATGAGGTCATCTCTAAGACAGCGGCTTTATCAATTATGTTCATTAATGTCAGTGCAGGATAAATGATGCAGGTAATATGGCATGTCTTCCTTCTTAAATATCTCATTTGTGACTCATGACTCATTCTCTTAGAAATCCATGAAGATAAATGGATGAAATATATGACCGTTACTTCTCTTGAAATTTCGTCAAGTAATTAAGTAAGAACTCATTTACAAAACATTCCTCTGATATTTACAGTTGATATTTACAGTAATATTTGAATACGAAAACACAGACATTAGTTTAATTTATCAGTATCACCATGGTATAGCAACTGAACTGAAACAATTATGGAAACCTCTTTAGTGTTTTGTGAACTTGTTCTTTTCAGTAAGACTTGAGAACTGAGAGTTTAAAACCAGGACCGTTTATTACACTACAGTTACTTCATGCACTGAAATAGGGGCCCTTTCTACTGGAGAGTTTTTGTGCCAGTGGCCAGAGTGACTGAAGGGGACTGGGGGGGAGTCTAAGGGCGCATTCCCACTGAGTCCATTTAACTGATGTACCTGAGTGTGATTACTCCCCCCTAGCCCTGACCCAGCTGGTCTCTGTTTACATTACATTTTTGTTTGCGGACCTGGGTCCGTTTATGTCATAAACATAGCTTCTTTTTACCAATATTGCTTGGCAACGTCGCAAAAAGGCAATTTATTTCATGGTTTTGGAACAGATAGCATTCGAACTGCACGGGAGTTCTAACGAACCGTACCCCAGACCCCCGTTTTCTAGCAGACCCTGGTCCGCATCCGGGTTCGGTAGACTGTGTTCACATTAACGGAATCACTGAACCATCGGTCCGAACTCGGGTCCGGACCAAACGGTCTAGTGAATGCACCCTAAGCCTCAACCCCGGGGCAGGCACAGAATATCACACACAGCCCTGCCAGGGAGACTCAGTGGCCACTCCAACACAGAAAGATCCACGTCAGAGAACAAAACATCTCACAATTCAGCAATGTCTCCTACAAGGTACCTACAAGACAACAGCATAAAACTAAAGCCCATGTCTTATAAAGAGAGGACAACACAAATACAATCTGGCCCCATTATCTAATGCTGAGTCTTTACGTTGTGTTCCTGGCTTTGACCCTTTCTGAAAGACACAAATTATTTTTACTTCTCAGCACATATACCTAAGTGTCACCTTGTTCACGTTGCAACCCAAAACTGTTCTTAAGGTACTTTATATTTTGTCTACCTGGCTAGTTTACCTGCACTTTCTTTATCCGATGCAGGAAGTCAACAGTCACCTTCACTAGCCCTGACCATACTTTGCATAATGAACTTCACAGGGGCTCCCTTAGCAGAAAGGTCAACGGTGTCAACTAACAGGAACTGCTCCTTTTAGGAAACAGGAAATAGCTGGGATAGCAAAGGATGTGATTCCGGCAGCTCTTCTCTTGGATGTCACTTTCGTTCAGAGTTCGGCTTGTCTTGTGTGTGTTCACACTCTTCAAAGTGGATCTGTGCTGTAGATTGGCTTAGAATCAGGTAGAGTTACACCTGGAACTAGCGTATACTTAAAACTCTGCTTTCTCTGTGCATGAAGGTGTTTGTCAAAGTAAATCTACTATATATTAGGTCTGTCAAATTCTACACTCAAATTCAGACATCTTTTCACCTAGGACTCCCTTCTCTCCCCCAAGCTATGACCTATTTTCCTGTGTCATGTTTACACTGATCTAAGTAGAATAGATGGTTATGGTTAATGTTATGGTTATGGTTATGGTATTTAGCAGACGCTTTTGTCCAAAGCGACATTCAAATAACAACAATATAAAGTTAAATTTAACAGTAAACAAAAGTTGATAAGAATAGCAATAATAAACAACAATGTCAATTCAATCAATAGCCTAATGAAAATACTATAATACACTATAATATACAAACCATAACGCATCAGAAACGCAAGTGCATGTTGAACAGATATGCCTTTAGACCCCTCTTGAAAGACCCAAAACTATCACAGGAACGGAGAGCACTGGGCAACTCATTCCACCAACAAGGAACCACTGAGGAAAATAGTCTTGAATTTGACTTGAGATTAGAATAGATTTATGCTGCAGATCAGTTAAGGTGTCCTGGCCGCTGCACAAGCTGTGTCCACTCTGGCGGTGTCACCTCAGACTGGTTCCTCAGCCATTGGCCAGCCCCTGGAATTGCTCCAGAGTCCCCCATGGAGATTCGCTCCCAGGGGCTGTGGTTGTCTGGTCAGGCCGGCTTTGGAGTGCCGCGCGCACGGCTCACACACATAACAGCCGCTGGAGTGAAGACAGCTCAGTGCCAATCACAGCAGTGTCAGGACTGTAATCCCCCCCCCACTCTCTCTCCTCTCCTCTCATCTCCCCTGACCCTTCTTTACCATTTGTCTCTTTACTGAAAAGCCATTATGTTTGTGGACAGCTTGGAGAGAGACAGACGTAAGGTGTGTTTGTGTGAGTGTGTGTGTGTGAGTGAGTGTGTGTGTGTGTGTGTGTGTGAGTGTGTGTGTGTGGAAGATGTGTGTATAGACAAATAGAGATAGTAAGAAAGAAAGGAGGGAAGAAAAAAAGAACAAAAGCAAGAGAAAGGCAAAGCAAGGCCACGCTTGAGAACATAAATGACGTAACCGAGAGACACTCTGCACTATCTCTCAGGTCAAGTGCTCTCTCAGTGTCCTTTTCTGAGTTTAGGTTCTCATTTCTCTGCTGCTGCTGTGGTAAAAATCCACATTAACAGAGACACGACTCACCTGCCTCAGGGTCACAGTGTAGGAGACAAGGAGACAACTCTTCCATCTCCCTGTCTAATTTGTGTCAAACCCCCCCCCCCCCACCGGATAACTGGGAAGCCCAACCAGTTTATTGACAAGACCGTGCCCCTGGCACTTCCCCACCCACCGGTAAAAGATGCCATTTGATATGTAACTTCCCCCCTCTGATGTGGCCCCAGGTATCTCTTTTCCTGGAGAGCAAGTAGCTCAGATCTTGAGAGGCCCTTCAAACCTGACGGAGCGTGATTCATTATTCACGTGCCCTTGATGCAATGTCAGTCAAAGAAATTGGTCTTCGATATTTCTTGCAGCCGTAATGTGTTTCATGTGGTCAAATGAAACCCTTCATATAAAAAAACCAAAGGATCCGTTGCCTACGAATCACAGGGGGTGGGGGCAATCACACTCTCATACATGAAACAGCAAATGAGGAAGATTATGGGTAAACATCAAAAGGAAAAAAACTCACCTTCTTTGAAGGTGAGCCGACATGCTGTACAGTGATCAATAGTACACTCTTAAAATGAATATGTTGAAAACAACACAACTGTGAGTGACAGCACAGTTTGTGTTGTTTCCTTTTTTTTATTTGTCACACAATATGTGTATTTGTCACACAACTTGCATAGAAAACAACACAACTTGCATAGAAAACAACACAACTTGCATTGTTTTTTAACTCATCTCAGTGTCCAGATACAGTAGGGACAACACATTCGTCTTAAGAGTGTATCTGTTCAGGCTGTAGTGTGTTCTGCCTTTCCTGTGTTCAGGTCCTGCGTCCTCCTTGACTGACCAGGAAATGGAGTTCCTGGTTCAGCTGATTGGGCAGCCTTTAAAAGGCCAGAGATGGCATGAAGACAGGGCCATTGTGCCAGACAGCAGATTCATGGTTGTGGAATTGTGGATGTGCTGTGCAGGGGCAGAGTGGGGCACTAAAATCCCCCGGGAAAATTCTGACGGCACTACACCCCCCCCCCCCCCCCCCCCACACACACACAAATCAGCATGGGAGAGATGAATGTGCAGGGTAACCATGAATGACATATAGACAGTGAGCAAGTGGTATAAAAATTGGTTGGACTTCCTAACATTAAAGAGTGAATCTCTGAGATTTTCGCGAAAAATTCTTAGTGCAATTGCAAGGACGATGGCCGCGGACGACTCACGGCCGCTATAATAACTCTATGGGCCGGCCCGCACCACGCAGATTCATCGGCCGGCCCACCGGGAAAACTCCCGATCGTCCCGATTTCCACTCCGCCCTGGTGCTGTGTGTTGTGTTGAAGTACAGAACAGTATTTACCGTGCATTCCTTATGACCTTGTGCCGGGGTTGGCAATTATACTCCTTATCTGGAAGGTGTTGGTTAGTTTGTTTAGTTTTACTTTTAGCTTATTACTTAATTACTTAGTTTTGTTATTGACCTTTTTGTCACCTTTTAATGCCCCTAGGGCCAAGGTTAACACAACTTAGAATTTCACCAAAGATTTGCAAATCCATCCCCGTCTCTGTGCTGGTAGTGATGTCGGCTTTGTTCAGGTTATTCCTGTCTCACCATGCTCACACATGGCCCGGTCTGGTTTTGTTTGGGTGGCACTGTCACTGTTGTCATCGATGTTCTCGTCGTCGTTGTTTTTGTATGTCGCTAAGAGATGAGACATCTCTTTTCATCCTCCTAGGAGCGCGTCTCAATATGCTGACATCTTCTCAGCATCAGCAGGGGGAGGATTTGTTATGCCCGGAAGGTTCCGGCAAGGCACCACTTTTAGATCCCGCAAACAACATCGCCGGTCCAATTTAACAACAATAAACAAGTTAAAAAATATAAAAACAAACAAATGATTCAAACTGTCAAGCAATGCCCTTCAGGAGGGTGAGACTGAGAAGGGTCACTTTCAATCCCATTTTTCTTTTTACAAAAATAAAACATTAAACAACTCAAATTAAAAACAAGGCCCAGGGAAGAGTTGTTTATATGTCGGCCAAAGCTCTTAGCGCTCAGACAGAGTTACGTTGCCCAAGTTTGATCGCTTTTTAAAGGGAACAAGCTTCTCACTTAAATCTTCAATCACTCTTGTCTCAGCTCAGAGAGGTGATAAAATAATTGTTTCCTGTCCAGCTCAAGGTTACAAAGCATTAGACTTGTCTGGGATTTAACAGTGAAAAAGCTTGTGGTGACAAAGCTGTTCCTTGAAGCTCTCCCTGCTGCCAGCCTGATAAAACACTTGAGCATGATAGAAATGCTGGAACCGATAATGTCCGCATGAATGATGCCTCAAATCAAAGCAGTTCCAAGCGTCATATATTAACACCACCCTTTCTTAGTGTTTTGGATTCATCCAGTTCAGAGAAACGCATGTCTGGAAGCAAAGAGGGAAGTGTGTGTGCAGATGTAAGGTACTGGGCTGGGTTATGTATTCTGTATTGTCATGTAATTAGTTCATCCAAGGTTACCTCCAGGGCAGCTGTTCTCTAGGACCCATGGGACCTGTGAAGGGAGGCCAGGAGACCCCTCACCTTCCTTGGCAGGGTCCATGAAGGCTTCCCTGGCATGGTTGTTTTTATAGAAGGGTATTGAGCGATGTTGGACATAAAAAAGCTGTCACAATATACAAGACATTGGGGAGATTTCTTTCGCTCACTCAGGCTTTCACAGATGGCATTATTTCTGACTGACTGACAGAGGTATCAATCAATCAGCCACAGAGATAAAAATATGTGGAAGGCAATGTGTGTCTTTGTGTCTCCATTCCATTGTGTGTGTGTGTGTGTGTGTGTGTGTGTGTGTGTGTGTGTTTGTGTGTGTGTGTGTGTGTGTGTGTGTGCGTGCGCGTGTGCGTGCGCACATAGATGAATGCATGTGTATATATGTGTGTGTGTGTGTGTGTTTGTGTGTGTGTGTGTGTGTGTGTATGTGTGTGAGAAAGAGAGAGAGATAGAGAGCGAGAGAGAGAAAGAGACTGCTGAAGTCTATTTCAAAGTAGTGAAAAAGAAACATCTGCAGTAGGTTTGACAATTCAGTTGAAAGACTTATTATTGAGCATTCGCCCAATTGCATGTATTAGCATATTCTAGGGGCCATGTCAGCATTTTTTAGGGTTTCAGAAGGGTAAAATGAACAGACACACAAGATGAAACTTGTCATGTCTTGCAGTCACAGAGATGTTTAAAACAATATATTATACTGACAGAAGTAAACAGAGAAAATAAAAGAGTTTTTGGAAAGTTTTAGAAACACAGTTTAGAACAAACTCTTGTTTGGTATCAATCTGAAGACCAAACTTACAGATCAGTAATCCAATATTTGCAAATGACAATTATTTATTGTTTGTGTTTTGTGAATAAATGCTTGGATAGGCAGCTGCTTCAACCTAACACAGTTTGGGATGTAATGGAGGTTACTGGATGGGTTCTTTTGTAGTGATCAATCAGGTATGTTTTGTAAGAGGTCATGATTGCTCCTGCAGAAATGCTTTATATTCTCAGTTACATGAACTCCCTTCAAGCAGATCCAAAAATAGCCTAAGAAACTTTCACAAGTCATTCTCCTCCTGTCCCTCAGAAAGAGAGAAAGAGACAGAGAGAGAGAGAGACAGACAGACACAGACAGACAGACAGAGAGAGAGACACACAGACAGACAGACAGAGAGAGAGAGACACAGACAGACACAGACAGACAGACAGAGAGAGTGGAGACACAGACAGACACAGACAGACAGACAGAGAGAGAGACACAGAGAGACACACACAGACAGAGACAGAAAGAGAGGGAACTGAAACGAAAAGTCTGGCCAAAGTCACAGTCTCTGACTCATATCTGGATGGCCCATCATAGGCCTATCACTTTCTCTGAGATGCTGAATCAACCTTGGTCTAATGATCTCACTTTTCCACCCTAAAACTTTTGCCACTTTCTTGTAGCCTTGTAAGCTCATGTCTCTTTCCACACGGTGGCTTTCATCAAACAACATCTCCAGAGTCTTTGGCTTATCACCTTGCTATCACCATATTACAAAAACACTGAGAGGAAATATGAAATAATAATTCAGACAGAGAAAATAGAGTGGCTACTAGCGAGTGAATCAAAGTCCACAAAGTCACTTAACACTGTGGCTTTCAACCTAACACAGTTTCAGCAGGGGGCAGCCGTGGCCTACTGGTTAGCGCTTCTTACTTGTAACCAGAGGGTTGCCGGTTCGAACCCCTACCAGTAGGCACGGCTAAAGTGCCCTTGAGAAAGGCACCTAACTGCTCCCCGAGCGCCGCTGTTGTAGCAGGCAGCTCACCGCGCCGGGATTAGTGTGTGCTTCACCTCACTGTGTGTTCACTGTGTGTTCACTGTGTGTGCTGAGTGTGTTTCACTAATTCACGGATTGGGATAAATGCAGAGACCAAATTTCCCTCCCGGGATCAAAAGAGTATATATACTTATACTTATACAGTTTGGGATGTCGCTTAACACTGTGGCTTTCAACCTAACACAGTTTTGGATGTAATGGAGGTTACTGGATGGGTTCTTTTGTAGTGATCAATCAGGTATTTTTTACCCAGAGTCTTTGGTTTCACCTTGCTATCACCATATTACAAAAGTGAAATTTCGAGACCCTTTAGATCTCAGCACAGCTAAAAAAAGAATTGCTGGCCCCAGCTGTGGCACAACTGGCTGGGGCACCTGCACCGTACAGCTGGCGACCCGGGTTCGATTCCCGCCCCGTGGTCCTTTCCAGATCCCACCCCTGCTCTCTCTCCCATTCGCTTCCTGTCACTCTCCACTGTCACTATCATTAAAGGCACAAAAAGGCCAAACAAAATATACTTAAAAAAAAAAAAAAGAATTGCTGATAGCAATTACAATAAGAATGGATCTGTTTCATTCAACGTTTCATCTCATTACAGAACACAAAATAATTTCTAACCCGCCAGGCCATTATAACACAGTAGTAACATAGTGACAAGCTATTCATTATGATTCACAACCTATAATTCATATTCATATTTTTAAAAGCCATATCACTTGACTGATGACATTTCTCAGGCTCTTATTTGAGTAAATACCTCTCGCCGTGGCTGGAGAGTGCTTGAATTCTCCACACACATGTAATTATGCCGTTCAGCGAGAGTGAGGTATGATGGTTGCCTCTTGACTTGGACTCCATCAGTAGTCACTTCAGCGACAGTGCTGGAGAAAAGTGTGTGACGTTGTGTGTGTGTGTGTGTGTGAAGTTGTGTGTGTGTGTGTGTGGGGGGGGGGGGGTCTTTGTGTGTAAGGAGGGGTTCAGAACCAATGATGAGCCACCTTGTGGACTTTGATTCACTTGCTAGTAGCCACTCTTTTTTCTCTGTCTGAATTACTTCATATTTCTGTCGCTCTGCGTTTTCCTCTGTACTTTTTTTCTGCCTTTCTGTTTCAGTCCCATTGTGTTTTTATATTGTCCTCTCTCTTTCTCACTTTGCCTCTCTCTCTCTCTCTCTCTCTCTCTCTCTCTCTCTCTGTCTTTCTCTCTCTTGTTGCGTTGATCCATTCTACTCACATTGGCACACAAAATTGCATGTTTGCCCGGGTACCAAATATGTTCTTCTTATAATGCACTATGAGGGCATTATGAAAAGACGGACCAGGATAGCCTCTACATTCTCTGACTGTGGTAGTTTTTTCTTCCACTGTGGAAAGACACCTCAAATGATGTGGCGTACAGAAAAAGGAGACTGTGTAAAATGAAAAGGTTAGGCAAAGTGAAATAATAGGCTAAATGGTCTATATGACTTGTTGTCGTGACATGTATTTATTTTTCCTGCTTGATTGTGAATGTTTTTGCTGCCTGTAGAGTAGGCTACATTGCAGGCTGACATGTTATGCTGTGCTTCCTCAACAGAATATTGCTGGACTTCTTTTTCTTTTTTTTTTAAGCATATTTTTTGGGCTTTTTGCCTTTATTATGATAGGACAGTGAAGACAGACAGGAAGCGAATGGGAGAGAGAGATGGGGTGGGATCGGGACAAGACCGCAGGTCGGACTCGAACCTGGGTCCCCGTGGGCGCTCGGACCCGTGTATGGTACGGACGCTGTAGCCTGCTGCGCCACCCATATTGCCAGACTTCTGACAAACCACAGGACACTGATGGCTATGTGGATGTCCTGCTCTGACACCATCTGTGCAGTCAGTGCTTCGTCTTCGCACACAGTAAAAACAAAAAACAACAACAAACAAAAAAAAAACCTTAGCCATAATCATATGAGGACAAGAGGAGATTAGAATTGCTAATCATAAGACTTAGAGCTGCCAAATAGTGATAGGCATAGTCATAGTTTGACTGCCAAGAGGAATGATTAAATATATAAACAAATAGCTAATAGATATATAAATAAACATAGACAAGTCACACTCCGCTGAATGCTAAGAGATGAGTTCAGGAGACGTCTGGAGGAAGGGTCTGTTGTCTGGCCACTTCTATCCTAATCAACTCTGTCAGCTCCGAGGCCTTGCTGGCTGAACTTGTCATAGTTACTGTTTGGATCTGTCCAACGCTGTGTCCGCTATAGCACGACGCAAATATAAACGGAAATGGCAAGGTCCCGGGGTGGGCCAACAGTTTCGACGAGACTGTGGCGACGTGTGGCGACGTTGATGGTAGAGGTGTTTCTGGAAGCTTCGTCAGAGGATAACTTCCTACTCCAATATACTTGACTACTCCACTACATGTTATTAATGGGGTGCTGAAAAGAGTGTTGCTATTTGCATGTGCAGAGAAGTGCAACACCCTGAGTGCACTAGTCAGTGTTGGGAAAGTTCACTTTCTACGTGAACTAGTTCAAAGTTCAGTTCCCAAATTTTAAAATGAACTAGTTCAGTTCATAGTTCATATTTCAAAATTTTGAACTAAGTTCACACTTTCCAAAAATGAACTAGTTCATAGTTCTTTTTTTTTTCATATGTTGCTGCGAGCTATTATTTTTCAAAATGATTGCCACAGCCCATAGAATGCAGTTAATTTGGGTTGAGGATCTGTCTTGACAGTCTTTTGATTTTTTATTGGCTTGCACATACTGTACCTTGAAAGGCTAGCCAGGTGCTTCAGTTCAATGTGCCGTTTCAGGTTTGCTGTGGATGTGAGTGAAGTGTGGGCAAAGTTTGCACAGAAATGTATGATTTTTTCCATCCTCACCGACTTTGTCATAAAACTTGTTTAAATGATCATACAACGCCTCCTTGCTGCTTTGTCGTCTACATCAGCCTTTCTCAAACTTTTTTGACCTGAGGCCCAGTCAAGGCATACTTTGGGGTCATAGGGCCCACCTACATGAACCCACCCCCTCCTCCCACCCCCCCATAAAATTATCATAATGATATCACAATTATTATTATTTTTATACTGCTATACATGCACTTCAAAACAGTCAATGTTTAAAGTGCTAAGATTGTTCACAAAAGTTTGTGAAAACATGCACATCAGAG
This sequence comes from Alosa sapidissima, assembly GCF_018492685.1. Classification (NCBI taxonomy): domain Eukaryota; kingdom Metazoa; phylum Chordata; class Actinopteri; order Clupeiformes; family Clupeidae; genus Alosa; species Alosa sapidissima. Next base: position 14,142,338 of record NC_055978.1, on the reverse strand, counting down.
TACTGTTTTACTAATGTAAAATGTAATTAGGCCTACAGTATTTTTATTGTTTTTGCATTGTTGCATGATGCTTGCATGAGAAATTCTCAAAACAACAGCAATTAAATGGGTGCCGTTGTTTTGGGATATTTCCCTCATGCAAGCATCATACACTAATAGAATATTTATATGCTATTTAATTACATTTCATTTGAATGCCTGAATTTAAGGATTCAGGAAACACAATACCAGCTTTTGTGAATGGTAAATGGCGGATCAGATCATGCGTAAATCACTTATGTGCGTAAATTAACTATCTTTAACTAAGACTAATTAATAGCTTTTGGCTGACTTTATACTTTATGCTAGACAGTGTTTTATATAGTCTGTGCTGTTTTTTATGGAAGTTGCATAAATCCACGTCGTTCTATTAAATGTCGTTTCATAATTAAATAGCCTTCCAATAGGTTGAAGCTTAGCTTTGCTACCAACGTGCACACGCATGCATTGAATAAATGCTCATACCACAACTTAATTCTATGCCTCTATGTTTGATGACACCAAATTAACAAGTATTTCCTACTAATTGCAGAAACTGTTTTATTTTTCTGTCCGCGTTTCCTTGATCAATTGTGCAGCAAATTATCAGACGAAGCCCCAGGAATAATTTTACTCGGCAGACCAGCATTGTCCACGTTGCGGACCGCGGCCCATAGTTTGAGAAATGGTGACCTGCATGCTGCCATAATTAAGGCCTTTTTACGGTGTGTTTTAGCCGGGTTTTCGCATGGAAGGCTCTGTAGAAATCTGGCACCCTATATCCAAAGTGACTTACACATGTCAATTAAATTAAAGGCCAACAGCACAATAGTGAAAGCCAGGAATTGAACCCACAACTTTTCAGGCTACTGCATGCTATCCCAGTTCTTTATCCACTACACTACCTCCACAGGTACTGTATAAACAAACAAGCCTTTCTCAAGACAAACACGTTCTATTTATGCTCCCTTTGAGTGCAAGATTTCCATGGGAACATTACCTCATCAGTATGCCACACTGACGAAGGCACACACGCACATGCACACACACACACACACACACACACACACACACACACACACACACACATATCTGTGGCTACACGTGCGGAATAGCCTGCTCTGGTGGCACTGGCGTCAGATGAAAGGCAGTACAGGCAGTAAGGGCTCTAATGGCCCCTGGTACATGCTGTACGTGTGAGGGAACACACCTTGTGGCTGGACAAACCTGCCTCTCCCCATGTTCCTTACTCCTGGTCCTTTCCAACCCCGTGGGGATTTATTCACCCACACGCTCAGACTGCCAGTTTGGGCACCCTGGGGCCCTGTCGTCTGCAGTGTATGCATTAAAATCAACACAGAAGTACTAGACTAGACCAAGATAGATAGATGGAGAGAGAGAGAGATTGGAAATGTTACCTTTTCATGATGGTTTCCTTTGTCTGTATTGCTTTATTGCCCTTCTATGACAGAATATATAAATTCTCAAATTTAATAAAAAGGTTCATTCATAGATCTATAGGGTGGAAATAGTTAAATCTGTGTACGTGTGTGTAGCATTCTGAATTAATGTTTTCTTGATTTGCATACAAATTGAGAAAATGTTCTCTACTTGTCTTCATCAGGTCATTGCCTTAATCCATCTGTCTTTGGCTCTAATTGGTTGTTGAGCGTTGCTACGTCCTTAAGCTCTGTGACTGATGCCCTCTCTACTAACAATTTTAGACAAAAAGATGTTTTAAAAAGTGAGTCACGACAGTGATGTGTGCCACTAATACACTATAGCAGCTGGTTGTAAGGATTTTAAAGTCACATTAATTGAGATTAGAGAACATTCTTTAACTGCTGCGGGACAGTCTGATTTAAGACCAATTTGCACTTGTTATGGTCAGTCAGCCAGGAGTTAACATGTTTTTCCACTATTCTCTCTCCACTCCATCCTGAACTGGCCTAGTTTGAAAAAAGCGCTGCTAAAGTTTTGGAAGGATATTCAAAAGGTGACTCTCAGTCAATCATGGTGAAGATATTGCCCTGTATTAGCCTATTGAAAAAAAATCTCATCACAAGGTCAAAGACAAGCCCGTGCCTGCTCCAGTTCTACCCAGCCATATTTAGAGCAGTAAATAAAAACAGGCATATCTGCTGAGCACGCTCACCACGTCTACAAAGAACACATCCCATAAATTCACACGTCATTTCAACTTTTTTCCCTCTCTATCTCCTTACAATATTTCTCTGTCTTTTTATCTCTTTCTGCCTTTCAACATTTCTACCTCTCTGTCTCTTTTTGTCTTTCTTTCCCCCTCTCCATCACTTTCTCTCTTTCTTTCTTCCAACATTTCTCAATCTCCCTCTTTTCCTCTCCCACTTTTTTTCCCTCTCCTCTTCTCTCTGCTCTGGGCTCATTTCATTTCCGAGTCCTAAACAAGTGCTTTCTCACCTCCAGTGCCCTCACCGTGCCTTCTCTAACCCCCCCGGGGCGATGCGGACGTGTGTTGGGGGCCAGGGCAGATGTGTAAATCTGTCAGGGTGGGAAATTGAGGGCCGTTTCCCAGGGGCCCCACGGCGCGCGAGGATATATTAGCTCTCATTAAAGCCCCCCCCTCTGACTCCCTGTGTCCTGGCCTCAGTCGCCTCCTCTAAACAGAGGCCACTATAATCCTGAGCCGCCTGGCTGAATTCAGCGCCACCCCATCATTTGCTCTCTCGCGCCTTGTGCTGCTAACGGATGAAACTGAGCCCAGCACTGCTAATAGCCAGTGGATTGCTGTGCATCACGGCTCCAGCATAGCATCATTCCCTTTATTATAAATACATGTAGCCTTTCAGTTAGCCACATCATTACATTGCAATCCTTGCTGTGTCTGATCAATCTCACCATGCACTTATGTGCAATGAAGGACTTGCATTCACTTTAACTCCCACGAGTAGCATAGCCTTGCAATGAACATGTAATTAGCCAATATGTCATTCAGTGTCCTCTGGCATGACATCTGTAACAGATATTGGTGAAATGACTTTATTACTTGCTACTGATTTTCATGCCAACCCCTGCCTCTGCACATGACAGATCTATGGCATGGCCATGCACTGTGCATCCAAGTGTAGTGTAGTGTGCATCCAAGTAAGCAGGGTGTAGTGTGCTACTGTACACAGTGTAGCTGGTAGCTGCTGATACCTGTTGAGCTGAACTTAACCCTTATAAGAATTTAATTCCAACAGCCTATTCAAAATTGAGAGGACTATAACAAAATATGAAAGCATATTAGCATTGTTAGATTGAAATTGTAGTCTTTTTTTTTATGCCAGGTGCATCCTTCTTAATGGCACATATGAAAAGACAGCGGTATACTTTCTTACTTTCTTTCTCTTGCTTGCACAGATCACCTTCATCAGGGAATGAATGGGAACCTGTTTTGTGTCTGTCTGAGGCTATGAGCTATAAAAGGCAATGGCCACATTATTTCAACTCGTGGGCTATCCCCGTGATAAATGCGGGATTCTCAATCTCGCCACAGTTGGCTTTTCCGAATTGAGTTCCCCACATGCCCCACATCCCCACATAGAGAACATGGGAAGTCTATAACCCACCTAAACTCAGATGAATGAGCCCATATCAGGCATAAATCAGAGAAAACAGGGTGGAGTGTCAGATAGAATAAGCCAGGGGCTGCGAATGATGACCCACTCTGTGCATCAATTTCCTGCCCACAGACTCAGGTGCTCTCGTCTGGTGAGTGTGATGGCACGTTTGTGGAAGATGATTCTAGAGGTGGCGTTAAAGCCACACAATGTAGCTTTTTTACCTTAAAATAATGCCTTCAAACTCATTTTGAGGATATATTTTAAATCTTTGGACTTATAGTGGGCAGTATTGCATCTCTGTCAATGCTGATGCACACCTGGAATGCCTAGTATTGTAGCGTTGTAGCTTTGTTATTAGTATAGTATGCCTAGTATATTATATTGTAGCTTTATTATTAGTATAGTATGCCTAGTATATTATATTGTAGCTTTGTTATTAGTATAGTATGCCTAGTATATTATATTGTAGCTTTGTTATTAGTATAGTATGCCTAGTATATTATATTGTAGCTTTGTTATTAGCATAGTATGCCTAGTATATAATATTGTAGCTTTGTTGTTCTGACCAGGAACATGGTTGACTGGAGACTGGTTTGGAGAGGATTTTTTTTCGAATGACCCCTCTCACAGTCTGCCTCCATTTATGAGTAGCGAAGGACATATTTAAAGTCTCTCATTCACAGATTTGAATGTCAGATGTTAAATGTCACGGTTTTTGAATAGATGCATGAGGTCATGTGTGTGGATATATAAACAGCGAGGGTGTATATGCCACACTCAAACTGTCATTTCAGTGGGGGAGTATAACGTGTCTTCAGTGACTACCTTATTGAAGTGAGGAGAGAAAACACAAGCTGTCCTTCTCATTCTCCCTCAAGCTTTGTCTCATACACTTGTTTTTCTTCTCTCTCTCTCTCTCTCTCTCTCTTTCTCACACACACTTTTTCACTTCATCTGTCGACCCCTTTCTCTCTCTCTGGAGTGTTAGGTGTATGCGTGTGCGTGCGAGTGTGCGCGCACGTGTGTGTGTGTGTGTGTGTGTGTGTGTGTGTGTGTATGCTATACTTTGCAGCCACTAGACACCTGGTCACTTCAGTAATCATTCCTGTCGTTCGCTAGGGTAATAAGAATGGAGTGGTTTCCCTTATGTGCCATCAGGAGTAGGTAGAGTAGTAACACACACACATACACACACACACACACACACACGCACAGACACACACACACACACACAGAGACACACACCTTGCAGGTTGAAACAGCACTTTGGAGAGGCTCTGAGGCAGTTCTAAAGCAACATGGATTGATTGTCATGAGAGGAAGTGTGAAGCATTACCTCTGTTCCCAGTCTCATCTCTTTTAGCTTTCAAAACACAAAGGTGGTGTCTGGCTGGGTCTCATTGTCTGATTGCTGAAGGCAGAAAGCTGTCTTTGTCCATTTCCTGGACTTTGACATAATGCCATATCCAAAAAAAACACAAAACTTTTATATGTTTGAAAGGGTCTTATAAGAATTCCTCACCTTTAATAACCTGTAATCAGTAATATATTTGACGTGAACCTCTTCTGAAGAATGTGGCAGTTTCCACTTCTGACACTTTTAGCAGCCTTTTGGGGTATGCTATAAGTAAGTTAATGAAATTGCCCTTGGCATTAGTATTTTTCAATTTTAACTCTGTGATTATGTCTAGCTAATTTGGCACTACAGCATAATAAAAGGCTCTCCTGGAAACTGTAATATACATCTTCTGTGTGTGTGAATGAACTGGCTATTTTGAGCAGCCTATTTTGTTCTCCTCTCAATTTCACTACTTAGGCAACTTATAATGAACATTTCAGAATGTGTTATATTGTTTAGTTCGGACAGCTCAGTGGAATCTGTGTTTTATGTGTTTGTGTGTGTGTGTGTGTGTGTGTGTGTGTGTGAGAGAGAGAGAGAGAGAGAGAGAGAGAAAGAGAGAAAGCGAGTGTTTGTTTGTTTGTGTGTGTCAACACACTTATGGATCTGTTGTCAGCAGCTTAACAGCACAGTGCAAACAACATTTTGATAAGTCTCCAAAGGAAAGCTATGTTTTTTTCGGTGGGATTTTATCTTTATTTGTTTATATATTTTTGCTCTTATAAGTTATAAATAGCAGTGCTCAGATGTGCCAGTGGCGGGGATGAAATGGTGGCTACAGGGTCATCGATGGGCCATTCGTCAGCCCCTGCCTGTAGGTGTGCTTTGAAGACTGAAATAGCCCCTGTGGCTCACGTGTCATCTCGAGCCAATGTGCTGGAAGACAGGCTGGACACCAGCACTTGCCAGGTCACCCACCAGGCTCTCCGTTCTTCCTCGCATGGGTCTCTGCCCCCCCCCCCCCCTCTCTTTCTCTCTCTTTACCTTTCTCTCTCACACTCTCACACACACATACACACACTCACACTCACACTCACACACATACACACAGTCTTGTCATGAACACCCTGCCCAGGGACCATTTGACACATATTGCAGACACAGGCAGGTAGATACACTCACATACACATACACATACACATACACATACACATACACATACACATACACATACACATACACACAAACACATACAGACATACATGTCATACATACACACATACTGTACATACACACACAAACCCACACACACGTATGTGTGTGCATGTGTGTGTACTAAAAGTTTGTATCAACATTTAATTTACTGCTTCAACACCAGAGGCCCCATAACAGCATTATAAAATAAAAGCCTATGTTGTATACTCCTGCGGCGTTCTTCTCGCTCTACCCGGTCATGCACTCCCGCTCTGTGGGCCCCAGACTCCGGCGCTGTGCGGTGATTCATCGCCTGTGGCCATGCATGTCCATCCCAGAGGCCCAGGGTGGGAGCCCTGTAGCGCCATGATACAGCAGGCTTCAGTTCACTCACTCTCTCTCTCACCAAGGGCTTGGACAGCTAATGGGCTGGAATCTGGTTCTGCTTTGTGAAGATGTAAAGACAGACAGACAGAGAGAGAGAGAGAATGGAGGAATTACAGATAGATACAGTAGATAGATAGATAGATAGATAGATAGATAGATGAATGAATGAGTGGATGAATCTTAGATGGATTATAGATAGGTGTATGGATCGATATGTTGTATACCGTAATTTTCCAACTATTAGCCACAGCTTGATTTTGCAACATTTGTTCAGCTATGAGGTTAATACACGAGGGGCAGTTAATATGGTATTAATATGGTTTTGTTTCTTTTAACTTGCATAAAACACTGTCCTGCGGCTTATACACAATGCGGCTAATACACAGGAAACTACTGTAGACTACTAATAGCAAAATGTCTCCCTTTTTTAGCACTGTCATGACACTGACTTTCGAGTCACTGAGCCTCCACAGTCCAGCACATACAGTATTTTATTGATTGGATTAGGTAAATAGTGTGGTATGGTGAATGGAAGTGAAACAAAATGCTATGTTTTGGTGAATGGGACGTACAGTAAATGGCATGCTATGGTGAATAGTACTGTATGTTATGGTGAATGGGAAGGTAAGTCTGATGCATGTTGTTTTTGTGCTCTGTGTGCTCTGTGGGGCCATGGCCGCTGGAGTGTATCGGGCGACTGGCCGAGGTGAGCATCCATCAGAGGCAAGGCAGGGAGGGCTGGGCTGGGCTGGAGGCAGTTGCCCTGAGCGATGGGCTTTATTAGAGCAGTGGGGTGGAGGCAGCGGGAGGCAAAGACAAAGACCGACACACTTGCACATTCTAACGCTAACTCATTGTGTGTGTGTGTGTTTGTGTGTGTATGTATGTGTGTGTGTGTGTGTGTGTGTATGTGTGTGTGTGTGTGTGTGTGTGTGTGTATGTGTGTGTATGTGTGTGTGTGCGTGTATGTATGTGTGTGTGTGTGTGTGTGTATGTGTGTGTGTGTGTGTATGTATGTGTGTGTGTGTGTGTGTGCGTATGTGTGTGTGTGTTTGTGTGTGTATGTATGTGTGTGTGTGTGTGTGTGTATGTGTGTGTGTGTGTGTGTATGTGTGTGTATGTGTGTGTGTGTGTGTATGTATGTGTGTGTGTGTGTGTGTGTGTATGTGTGTGTGTGTGTGTATGTATGTGTGTGTGTGTGTGTGCGTATGTGTGTGTGTGTTTGTGTGTGTATG